>NW_020292042.1:0-83438 GCF_003184925.1 Aspergillus vadensis CBS 113365 | reverse complement strand
TTTTTTTTTTTTTTTTTTTTTTTTTTTTTTTTTTTTTCCCTTCTTTTCGAGCTACTCGGAACCTGCAGCAGAAATCCTGCTGTTGACTCTCGCGGGCGTTGATGGCCGGCGGTTCTGCAACACCTGTGGTTGGCTGGGCCCCAGACGATCAACAGTTGGCGCCGGGAAGAAGAAGCCAGACCGGCTGATTGACTCTCCTCATTCGCTCTACGGGTGACAGGCCGTGCATCTGGAGTGACAGCACGGGAACCTCCATGGCCTTTGCCCCGGCGTATCGCGACTTTTCCCCACTGTGATAAGCCAGTCCAACTGCTCTAGTGGTGTTGCTCGATATCCAGTCATCGTGCTCCTCACCCCTGTCGTCCTCTACTCACACCCAAGACCATCCCTCGACCACCCAATCACCGGCTTCCCTTTGATGTGCTGCATGTTGCCGGGCGCTTATTTTCCCCTTCACATACAGTCCATACAATCCAGCTCGCGATGTGCACTCCCCCGCCTGGCGACGGATGGCGAGGCCAGGGCCCATCATTGATATTCAAATCGGTCATGCTGCCCAGAGATCGTCTTGCCCTCGCGGCTCCATCTTCTTCTTTTTCTTCTCTGACTCCAAACGTATCACTTCAGCCTTGCGCTGTGGCCCGCCCCTTGGTTCAACCTGTGCACGATCCAAGAAGTGATTTCAAGTGAGCTGAAAAGCCAAGCAGTAGGCCATCGGTTCGTTCTCTTCCATGTTGATCCCTTACCTTATATCTCCCAAGGTGAACTATGTCCAACTGACAGTCCTTCACAGTCAGGGCTTGCACGATTGCCTCATCATCGTCCTACGTTTAGGTATGTGCCTTTTGGATATTCAGTTTACAGTTTATGGGGATATGATCCTACACACTTTGCATTGGCTCTTTCTTTTGTTCTGCTTGGAAGTTAATGAGTGTGATTTTAGGCTTGATGCTTGTATAGCTGTGCTGTCACAAGCGCCTGCCGTACTCCACAGTTGGCAATCTACCGGGCGAAGGTTGAGAGCTGGTTCTCTTCATACCTTTCGAGTTCTCTGCAAGCCTCCTTTGCGCTCAGCGACTTTGCCTGCCTGCACCGCCCGACAGTAACTATCGCTCCCCTCGGCCTTTAGAAGCAGTGTCGCCTGTGGCCCTTTTCCACAGTCACAAATCCGGGGTAATGGCGCTACCATCACAACCTGCTGTGACTACAGAGGAACGGAGCTCTTCCGAGTGGTCAAGTTCCTCGCTGAAGGGTGGTCGAACAGCTCGCTTCGCAGAAGCAACCATGATTCACTCCCCTTCTAGTCCCGGAGACAGTGGAAAGTCTCCTTTTGCCGACCCTCCCAGCAATTCGCAGACGCCCCCCGACGTGTCTGACCTCGGCTTCGGATATGTAGCTGCGAGTGACCCTGCAAAGCATGCCTCGCATCACGATATTCCAGCCAATGACCAAAAGGGTGCTCTCAAGGTTCCAGGCACACCAGGCCGGACTTTGAATCCGTTGAGTCCAACGTTTCGAGAGGAATTTTTCGTGGAGAAGCAGGAGAAGGTTACGGAAAAGGAAAACCAGAGAGACCTGGTAAGTGAATGCGAGTGTATCCGTTGACTTGCCTGGATGCTTACTCTGGTTGCTATAGCGTATCAAGTTGCGTGTTCGGGTAGCCAAGGTGTTCCTTCGTTTCATCAACCTCGGCTGCAGTATGATTGTCCTTACCATCCTGGGAACGACATTGACTGTCTTCAACGCAACGAAGTCACTGCCTGAGCGAAACACTTCCCCTCCCTGGGAATTCGGCACAAATCCTTGGCCACAATATTTGCTTCTAGCCGTTTCATGTCTCTCCTTGATTGCCTGCCTTGGTGTCTTCTGGGGCTACTGGAGAGGTGGACGCAGACGTGCACAGAAATATGCGGCTTATTACTCGCTCCTGTCGGTGTTCCTCTTCATCTTCCAACTAGTCATGTGGATTGTTGCCGCCGCAATCTTTGAACATTCGAAGGCTACTGGAGACGACAAAGACCTATGGGGCTGGGCTTGTGTCCATAACGAGAGAGAACAACTATTCAAAGACCAAATCGACTACGCACTCCTCTGTCGTCTGCAGGTAAGTCAGCTATCTGACTAGTACCTGCTACATACTAACGAACATCTATAGGACTGGGGATTGGTCTGTGCCGTCATTGAAATCGTCCTCGAAGTCTTTGTTCTCGTAATTTACGGTGTCATTTTCTACCGCTTCTGGAGCAAGAGAAAGCTGGCCAGGTCGATGGACCGTCGAGACAGAGCACGAACAGACCTGTACATCGCTCAGCTCCGCCAGAATATGGACCCACACACGCCCGGATTTCCCACCATGCCCAAGGCTCCCTTCGTGTCAACCTCGATTCCTCAAGACCAGTATTCAGCTGCTGAGAACGGACAGATGTGCACAACTCAGTTCGCCACTCCTCCGACTGATTTCAAAAAGCAGTCGGCATTCCAGCTTCAGCCGCCCCCGATTCGGGTCCAGCAGGCATCTCCACAACAAGTGCAGAGTGAATTCCCACCGCCACCTGCACCGGCACCGGTTCCAAGCGCTCCTAACCAGCACATGGGTGCAGCACCCGGCGAACGAACCTATGAGTCTGTGCCCATTCCCGGTGCTTATGCCGGCCCTATGAGTCCTAGCTTTCCGCACGGAACCCACCAGTACAATCCCTGACCGTTGCGTTGCTGGCTGGCCATAAGTCTAGAAGAGAAAATAAGGAAATGGACCATATCTTTACATACTGACACACCAGTCCAGCCTTTAAAGACTTGGCCCTCAAAGATTGCATATAGCTCTCGTACTCTTTGATGATGATTGATCTGTTTTCGATATGACGTGACCCTCACCTGTTCCTGGACTACCTCACGGCCGTTTCCCCCCTATCTACTGATTACCCTTCACTTGCTATATAAGTGTCAGCTTTGTTATTTAATTGTTTTTATACCAGTGATACACTCAACTACGTTGGCTTTTTGTCTAATCATTTCCTCTGTTTCCTTATGCCGTGGCCTATACGGGCATATTATGACATGTAATTGCAGAATACAAACATTGGTTGGAGGTGGTTATTTATAGTGTTGTTGTTCCTGGTTACGAACAGCCAGGATGGTGGGTTGAGTTAGTTGGACAAATAGTTAAGATCTTTTCAAGTAAAGAGTAACCGGATCTCTTTGTTATTATGTAAACAAGGAAGTGTCATGGCGTTCATGACATATCCAGCAACGTATGAACATGTAAAATAAACACGAAACCATAACGTTAACCATCCCTGACATGTAGGTCTACCACCTACCCATGTGGAAAGCGAATAACTTGAAAGAAACGCACACCACCCACCCAGCCACTAGAACTCCCTCCCAATAGAAACCCAAAGCCTATATCCAACCGGAAGAAAAATGAACATCCCTCGTATCGCATCGTTCGGCATTCCACACATAGACCGTGACTGTACAATCATTCACGTCCGCACACGCAAAGGTAGAACTATCACATGAGCTCTGGATTATATGGCTCCTTCTTCGAGAACGGCATTCGCATCCTTCGAAACGAAGATCTCCTCCAGCTTGCCGGCACCGATACCGTCCGACCCATCATCGTTCCGTAAGACCAAGCCCTGCTCATTGGCCAAGTGAAGCAGACAAATGAACCCGAAGGAGGTGCTTATGTCGCGTAGTGTTTCTCGGGGATACACTGTCTTCAATGAGTTCATGATCTGGGTAAATCGAAGGCTTTCGTTTGCTTGTTTATCGTCTTCGGGTCCATGGTCTGGGCTGGTATCCATCGGCTCCGGCTCCTGCTCCGGCTGCGCTTCAGCATCGGCATCATGATTTTCTGCTTCTTCAGAGGATTTTGTAGGGTCTTCAGCCGGGGGAGCAGGCTCGAAATGAGTAGTTGATATCAGCCGCTCACCCATGCCCTTCCACATCTCCACTTTCAGTCGCCGGACGTCCACCTTCTTGGCAACTCGTGCATATGCCACGTAGTCAGGTCGTGCCCTACGCGCGCCCTGCGTTACCAGCTGCGAGCCAAACCCACCACTGTTCTGCGTGGCCCCAGGGCCCGATCCCATCATATTGAGAAGGGCGCTAAGACCTGTTGCACCGCCGGCCTCGCCCGCGGATGTGCCTGGAGGTCCATCGGCAGGAGGAGACAACATTTCCCTGGCATCTGCAAAGGGGAGGTTGTCGTCATCATCATCCAAGCCGAAGCCGTTGGGGAATGCCAGACCATCATCATCTGCAAAGAAGTTGGCATCATAAGCACCCTGAGCGCCTTCTTCGGACGCTGCAGCATCTTCCACCTTGTGATTAGCCCAGAATGCCTCGTCCATCTCGCCGTTACCTGCCGTCTGGTCTTGTCGTCGCTGAGTGAATTGCCGAGGACCCGTCAGCTTCTTTGAGCCCATCTTAGCCTTAGGTTTCAAGAACAGACGAAGTAGCTGGCGCGAATTGAAGTGTTTGTCATCCGGAAGTAGGTTGCGTCCTTTAGTCTTCCACTGCGTCTTGGGCAGGGATATGGTGGAGTTGGAACTGGCCGGAGTGTATATTATCTCAGCAATAGCCGGATCCAAAGGAGCACCAAAATCGATTTCGAAAGGCTCCTTCTCCTTGCGCTGCTTTGGTGCCAGGTTGGCATTCGTTGTGGCCGTTTGCTCCTTGATTCGCCGGATCTTCCAGTGCTCAGGGCCAGCCCAGTTCTTTTGCAGGGCGTTATCAAAGTAGCTGAGGATGTTCTCATGGTCCCGGTTCTCTGGCTGGTGGCTGAGAGAGATAGTATATGGATCTTCATTGTCGAGCTCTTCACCATCAGCGTTCTCATCACCTTCCCTATCGACGCGGTGCACCTTGAGCATTGGTTCAAGAGCAGCCTCACGTGCCCACGCCTCACCACCGTCACCAAAACCAGCATCGCCACCCAGGTCGAATCCGGCTAACGTAGCGTCGTCATCATCGAATCCCACAGCATTATCGTCATCGAGCATGATGCCTGATGCATCGTTGGGGTGCTGACTTTCCTCCTTGTCGTTACGCCAGTCTTCGGGGGCTTTCAGGAAGGGTATATCTAGCGAGCCGCTCGGATCTCCGAGGTCGAAGTTCTTGAGTGACGGGCAGATATCCTGGGTCTCGAGGCGGTCCAGATCCGGGAAGAATTTGCTCGCCAGCGGAGCTATGTCAATTTTAGCGTTATCGTCAAAGACATTATCCGCTGACTGGCTGGGGCCGGATGGGGAGCCTGGCTGCTGGGGTTCTTCGGACTCTTCCAACTCTTGGTTAGCATCCTCTGCATCCTTGGAGGTCTCCTCAGCGGCATCGTCACTACTGTCAAACACAATGCGCCCTTGGCTATCGATTGATAGGTGGTTAAGGAGCAGGCCTTTAGCACCACCTTCATCAAAATCTGCCGAGGCTTTCTTGAATAGAGGATCAACTGAGAATTCCAGCTCAAACTTCTTCAGCTGAAGCGAAGCGAAGGAGGGGGCGAGGGTAGCTTCATGTGTCCGTTGTGCCTAAAGGTGCCAAGTTAGTTACCCTGAAGGATGGCTATATGTTTGATACGCCTACAAACCTTTCTCCGCGCTTTCCTGGCCGCACCTTCATCACCGTCCTCGTCATCCTCGGCATCTTCCCCGTCTGCGCCAGCTTCGCGAGCTCTCTTATCCCGGCTATCCGCCAAACCACTCAGCAGCTTACCCGTCTCCGTTGCCACACTGTCGACTCTGCTTGTATAAATTTTCACACACCCATCCAAGGTGCAACTGGCCTTCTGGAAGTTGACACCATCTCCTTCCTTGAGGAGAGACATGTCGTGGAAATAGTCGATCAAGGCAAAGTTCCAGGAGTTATTGGCATTAATCTTGTTGTCGGTCGCCATCTTCATCCATTCTTCAAAGTTTGCCAAGATAGGCACGCGCTTCATTGGGGTGACTGCCCGACGGCGTCCGTCGACATCGCTGTCACGACCCCGATGTCCCGATCCACGGGGCGTCGACGGGCTCATGTTGTTGAAGTCGTGACCGGTGTATCGTCGAGGCGGCATGGGGGTCTTCACGGCGGCCTTGATCTGATCCATCTGGCGATCATGTCGCGCCTGTCTGGCCTCCATACGGGCCGCCTTCTCGCCCATGTCATCATTGAGCGGGATCCTAGTGCGGTCAGCGCCATGGCTGCATTATCGGATGAGATGGGATGTGATAGTATAGAACATACTTCATAGGTGAGTGCTTATGAGGGGTCGATGCGCCGCCGGTGGAGCGGCGATGTTGGGGTTTGGCGACGCGGGGCATTGTGAAGTAATCCCCTGGCCGTAGAGGGGGGAGAGGAGGGGAGGAGGGGGGAAAGAACGACGGTAACTGTAGCGACTTGCTCTTTGGTGACAAGGAGAATCAGATCGATAGTTGCTAGGAGGGGAAAGGCAAAGGAACGATATCGCAATATCAAGTTGGGCGTGCCCCGATCACCGCCTTTCCATGTGTCGCAAAAAGGAGAGGCAGAAAGTCACACCAAGAAGAAGCCGAAGAAAGGAACTTGGAAGACACAGAAACAATCAACATAAACATACGGCCGCGCGGCAGTAACCACCCGCGCACTTTCTTTCAATGCTCCACAATACATTACAGGACATTACATGCACTTGCACATACGGTATCCGGTACGGTACCCGGTACCATCTAAATGTTCCCTGTAGGTATCGGGAAAATACCAGGTTTTTTACAGTACATGCAGTATAATTGAGTTGTTGAGGTAACTAGAGGTAAATAGAGATCGATGGATTCAATTCTAGACATGAAGTGCTCTTGTGTGAAATCTTTGTGAAGTTGAATCATTCAAAAAGGGTTTCATTTCAGTCCAAACATGAAGTAAGCTGTACCCACTCAATTGATCGACTTAAAATGGATCATCATCATCGGCATCTCAGCTCCTCTTCCCTTCCCACCGCCTTCCCGATCTAGCTTGATGTGCTTGGTTGGACTCTCCGCTCTTCTGACATCAATTCCGTCACTTTCTCCAATCCATGTCTATCTATCGTCAAGTCTGAAAGGTTTCCTCAAGTTTCTGGCAAACGGCCCAAATCTTAATCCCATTACCTCCCCCCCTTGCTTACTCTCTTATCTTGGCTTTGATTGCTTCCCATTTTCTTCTCCTGTTCTCCCTTCTCTGATTTCC
Source organism: Aspergillus vadensis CBS 113365 (assembly GCF_003184925.1). Lineage (NCBI taxonomy): Eukaryota > Fungi > Ascomycota > Eurotiomycetes > Eurotiales > Aspergillaceae > Aspergillus > Aspergillus vadensis. The sequence continues at coordinate 76,247 of NW_020292042.1, read as the reverse complement.
ATCTCCCATCCCTCCCTCCAGGCTCTTCAACCTAAACTAACCAACTAGTTCATCCGGCCTTGTGACACTCTCCACCACCGCTTGCTTATCGCCCAGGATGCCGCAATCCGATCGTCCACCATGTCTCCTCTATTGATACCCAAGTTTCTTTCTCGACGTCCCGCTTCTCGGAAGCGTGGATATTCGGCCAGACCTTTTTGGGCGTGTTTACTTGCTTTCTCCCTCCTTGCTATTCTCAGCTGGGTTTCTGGTCGCCTGGCCGAGCCAACCGAGCGGGTCTCGGTTCACAATGTCGCTCAGCTTCGGAGGCGGGACAACGCGCTGGAGGTATGAATAATGAAAACCCCCATCTATCGAATTGGGGATTTGCTAAGCTTGCTGTGCTGATTGACAGTGTCGTCTCGTCCGTCAAGCCAAAGATCAATGTGCCTTCGTCCTATCGAACTGCGCCGATCACGAAGAGGGTCTCTTCTCCTACCTCCAATTCTACTACTGCACTGCGGCAAAGGCCAAGCCGATCGCTTTTATCGTCATCGTCCTGTGGCTATCGCTTCTCTTTAGCACCATTGGCATTGCTGCCAGCGATTTTCTCTGTGTAGATCTCAGTACCCTAGCCAGTGTCCTCGGTTTGAGTGAAAGTCTCACGGGTGTCACTTTTCTTGCATTCGGAAATGGCAGCCCGGACGTATTCTCCACCTTCGCCGCCATGCGTTCGAATAGTGGGAGTCTGGCCATTGGAGAGCTACTCGGTGCGGCAAGCTTCATCACATCCGTCGTTGCTGGCTCAATGGCGCTGGTCCGCCCCTTCAGGGTCGCCCGGAGGAGTTTCGTTCGTGACGTCGGATTTTTTATCCTAGCAGTGGCCTTTAGTATGTTTCTTGTGGGCGACGGCCGCCTCCATGTCTGGGAATCGGCCATGATGGTGGCGCTCTATTGTTTCTATGTTGTATTGGTGGTGACGTGGCACTGGTATTTGACTCGACAGCGTCGCTCCTACGAGAGGAATCTAGCTGCTCGGTCACACTTTCACATCCCGGACAACCAAGAACTTGACATCGAAGAAGAAGAGGAAGATGATCCTGGCGTCGCGTCGGAGGCCACAAGTCTCCTTCACGGCGAAGATTTCGATGCCCTTGAGAGATCCGGTGTTCCAGCCTGGCAAGAAGGGGAGGAGGACGATGAAACCCGTAATCGGTACCTTGCTGAGATCCGCGACAACATGCACGTTTATCGGCCCACTACAAGGAGGCGCAATACCTTAAATCCTATCAGGCCAAGCTTAGTGGGTGCTTTGGAGTTTCAGTCCGTCCTCTCTTCACTTCAACGATCGCGGAATATTCATCGCAACGAGTCGTTTGATCTCGAGCGATGCTCAGATGGTGAACGATCGCGCTCGCATTCGCGCCTGTCTGACAATGCCTCTGTTGTGTCTCATCCGCGTGCCAGTCGTCCCTCGCTGGGTGACCGCTTATCTCCCCATGGAGGCACCGGTTCAGCCCGCACTCGAGCGGTGTCTGCCAACGCTGCCGCAGATCTGAAACTAGACACAAGCATGTTCACCGTCAATACTCAGCAGCCGCTGCTCACTGTTCGTCGGCCTTCGGTGGATACTCAATCGCCCTCAGAAACGACAGGCGCCTTGGCATCCGATCAGAGCCCAGGATCAACTCTCTCCCCTCAATTGGCCGTCTCGCAAGCCCCCAGTACCGAGTCGAACACGCATGTTCAGAGCCCGAACCTCCTTGCGCCCCCTGGCGCTTTCCATTCACCAACTTATCAAGTGTCAAGTTCTCGTCCTCGATCCCCGCTTCCGTTGTCCCCGCGCGGAACGACCCTCTCCCCGGGCCCAGCAAATGCTTTCCCGGAAAGCCCTACCAGCCCATTCCCACCTTTTCAAGATGTACCCAGTTTCCCATCCTCTGGGGCACCCAGCCTACGCCTTCCAGCCGCATCAAGTCCGACGGAGCGGTTGCAGATTCACGATAGCGCCTTCGATGCTGTGAGTAACCGGACGGCAACCCCGACATGGTGGCCGCACCTGCAACTCACTTCCCAGCCCATCTTTCCCACCCTATTCCCGACTTTGGCAGGCTGGAAATCCAAATCTTTCTGGGAGCGACTCTTGGGAATTGTTGCTGCCCCCAGTGTATTGCTCCTGACAATCACCCTCCCAGTGGTTGAACCTGTACAACCTGATACGGGTGCAAACGCTGTTCCCGTCATAGTAACTTCGGCTGACGGCGACGGTGCACCATCACCTGCTGTGCGACTTCCGGAAGATAGTCCACTTCTTCGTGCGCTTGACCAAGAGTCCATTTCACGACGAAACACGGTTGATCAGAATGGCAAGCCAGAACCTATGCCGAGACATTCTCGTTTCGATTCCGAATTGCCGGCCATCCAGTCAAACATGGATTCCCCACCGCCACCTGCGAAAGAGTGGTGTCTTTGGCTAGTCTGGGTTCAACTCTTCGTGGGACCCTTCTTCGTGGCCTTGATGTATTGGACGACAGTTGATTCCGATTTAGATGTTGAGAATCTTCTCCTGCCGTCCATGGTTTCCCTTCTCTTCTCCTTGATATGCACAACCTGCCTGATGATCAGCACACGGCACGACCTCACTTCTCAGCCTCCAGGTGCCTGGCGGCCAGTTCTAGCATTTTTAGGCTTCATCGTCGCAATCTGCTGGATCGCAACCATCGCCACCGAGGTTGTCAGCCTCCTCAAGACCCTAGGCGTAATCTTGAACATCAGTGACTCTCTTCTCGGCCTGACTGTGTTTGCAGTGGGTAATTCCTTGGGCGACCTGGTAGCAGACATCACGGTAGCCCGCCTAGGATATCCCGTAATGGCGCTGAGCGCCTGTTTCGGAGGCCCCATGCTGAATATCCTCCTGGGTATTGGCCTAGGCGGGCTTTACATGACCGTGAACGCCACACCAGAAGCCATCGCCGTGACGGGCGGATCGTACGAGATCGAAGTCTCCAAGGTCCTCGTCATCAGCGGTGCTACTCTACTCATCACCTTGATTGGTCTGCTTATCGTCGTCCCTTTGAATAAATGGAGGATGGACCAGAAGATTGGCTGGGGCCTGGTCGTTCTCTGGGTCATTAGTACGCTTGGCAATGTTCTCGCCGAGCTTCTATTCTGAGGGTCAAGCCTAAGCGTAAGACAGAAAGTGTCCTTGATTATCTATCCTCTTTGTAAGCGTTGTTTAGGGTTCTGTCCTGACTGGCTCTTGCTTCAGTGTTGCGAGCGCTTCTTTGGTCTCTGTTGTTTTGGTTTTCGCGAGTCCATATCTTATGGATATACTTGTGTGTTCTCATTACACATACTGTACATATTTTATGTATATATTGGCATGTTCTGGTTTTACGAATACAGTGATCATCTGACACGAGACGCAACCTTGGCTATAACCGTCTTCTTTAGTATGAAGTCCAGAATCAATACAGGCTGAAAGAGAAAAACAGAAAGCATCCGATGCTTTGAACTTGTAGATGAACAAATAACCGACGAGAGAAGGATAGAGAAAATTAGTGAGCATGGTTCCTTCTCTGCTCTCCCTACAACCCATGACGAAGGTAGTTTTAAGAGGAGAGCGCAAAAGTGTATCCAACAGCGTACGCGTGGAGACTTGAGGACTCAGTCCAGAACACGCCCCGCGGAAGAGCTTGTGCTGCGATCGTTGGTCTGGACCTTTCGAAGCCCTGTTCCCGCCTGGATCGACGCTAGCAAAGCACCTCTACCAGAGCCGCCCATCGGAGCAGCCGGGGGCGCGGGTGGCGGGGGAACGCCTGGAGGCGGCACTGGGGGCGCCATGGAGGGAGCCGGAGGCGGCGGGGGCGGTGCCGCAGCACTGGGGCTGGGCATTGCCGGGGCGGGGGCAGGAGGGGGCGGCGGGGGAGGAGGAACTGCAGCGGGGGCAGCGGGGGGTTCAGCTGCCTCAGTCGGCGGTGCGGGGGTTGCTGGACTGTCCTGGACGGGAGTAGACGACTTTGAAGGAGTCTTGTCATCCATAGCACTCAGAGGCCGGGGAGGAGCCATGGTGCCGAACAAGATGCTTGCGAGTTGTTTCGCGCTACCGCCACCCGGCCGTTCATCGTCATCATCAGAAGAGTCGTCAAACTCCGATCCAGCCGCCGACCAGTCATCATCCGCCTCGGGACGCACTCGAGACTTGCGCTCCAGTGGACCGGGTGCAGTAAAGGCAGGCTTGGAGCTCTCCTGCTGCTGTGCCAGCCGATGGAAAGGGTTGGTCGACTGAGAGTCGGCTTTTGGAGCGGCAGGCTGAGGTGCAGGTGGTGGAGGCGGCACCTGGCTGTCGGACTGGCTGATTCTCTTGAAGTAAGGGTTTTTCGACTCAGCTTCTGGGCTAAGACTGGTGGGCGCAGCGTGGCTACTAGCAGACTCGGCGGGACTGGTCACGACTTCTAGCTCTGGAGCTGGAACCGAAGGCGCAGGAGCTGGGGTCGGCACTGCAGTATCAGCGGCAGGAAGAACTTGACTCTGGGTCGGAGTACTATCCTGCGGCGTGATGTTGATAGGGCCTTCTTCATCCGAGGAACTCTCATCCAAGCCCTCCAGCTCCAATTGAAGCTGACGCTCACGCTCTTTGGCCATCTCAAGTTCAGCACGCTGGGTGGCGAGTCTCGCTTCCTGTTCTTTGGCCGCACGGGCTGCCTCTTCCTTGCGACGCTTCTCTTCCTGCTTCTTGATCTTGCCTTGTCGGACCTGTTCTTGCAGTGCGGCAAGACGGGCCTCCTGGGCCTCCTTCTCCTTCAGGAATTCTGCTTCGCGTTCTCTGGCGGCAGTCCTGGTGAAAGATGTTAGTTTGTGTAACGGCATCAACAATCAATAGTAGGGCCGGTAAAGGTTACATACTCTAGGCGGGCTGTCTCTTCTTCCTGCGCCTGCTGTTCCTCTCTAATGGCTTGTTCCCGTGTAGATTGCTCTATCTTAGCTGCTTCTTCCCTTGCCTTCTTTGCCTCGGCTTGGCCTGCACTGTCAGTCCGACCCTTCCGAGAAGGCGGTGCTGGAGGAGGCTTCTTGCCAGCCGGCTTAGCAGATTGCGCCGTAGGGCCACCCTGCTCTTCGGCCAGACGACGTTGTCGCTCTTGCTCCCGCTTAGCATCTTCTTCTTCTGCTCGTCTCAATCGCTCTTCACGTTCTTTTTTCTCGCGCTCCTGCCGTTGGAGCAGAGTCTCTCCTGCGTCACTGTGGGGCTTGAGCCCTGCAGCAGCCATCCGTTCAGCGATCCGCTTCTGCGCACGTTCCCTAGCAGCCGCCACCCGGTCCTCATGCGTAGAGCCAGCTGACACGACTGAGCCGGTAGGCGTCGGGGAATGTTGCGAAGCAGCTGCGCCTCCCAATGGAGACTCATCGTAGCGGGACCGCTGGCTTTGCGTATCTGCTGCTCTTTGTTGCCTGGTCAATGATTAGTGTATGCCCTCCTGTATGATAATCTCGTATCTTCCAAGGAGAGAGTGAAAATACTTACTCTTCCTTGCGAACATGCGCGGTGCGGCTGCTACGCTTCAAATCGTAGATAAAGTCGCGAACCACATCTTCAACACCCAAGGCGTCCTCCCAGCGTCGCCGTTCATGCTCACGCGTCGAACTTTCACCACCATCCTTAAGACTGTCTTCCAGACTCCGCGCAAACTCTCTAACACTCTCCTCGACGTCGCGAGTCATGGTCTCGTTTCTCTCCCTTTCAGCTTTAACGGTAGCATTCTCGGCCTCGAGCCGGCGGGTTGCAGCTCCATCGTCATCCTGGCTGGCGGGAACGGGCCTTCCGGCAAGTTCAGCGGCGCGGGCTTGCATTCTGGCACGGGCACGGGCTTTAATGCGATCGGCTTCAGTGACTGTGCCCCCTGGGCCTGTACCCACGATAGAGGATGCACTGTTAGGATGTTCCTTTGCATCCTTGAGGCGGAATAATTCAAGTCTAACCTCCGCGATTTCCCGCTCAACACGCCTTACTTCTGATGCCACTTGCGGGACTTGATCTTCATAAGCCTGCAGCTGACGACGTAGCGACCTCCGTTCGGCCCCAGTATCAAGGTTACGGAAGGAAACATCAGGGTGGGTGTCAATATCGTCCTGTACCCGTCGTATCCGGTCCATAAGACTCTCCGCTTCCCTGCGGTCTCGCCGATCTAGAGCATCATCCTCTTCCGCTTGATTTTCGTCTTGGAAATCCACCGCATCCAACATGATCTGGGCTTCACGAATCTTCTTCTTCAGCTGGTCCACGGACAGCTCTTCCTCGGAAGCCTGGGAAGCAGCAGGTGATGGCGTACGGCCATTGTTGCCAACTCGGCGACGCGCGCTGGAGCGATACCCAGCAGCCGCCTCGTCGTTATTCTTGAATAGCGTAGCATCTTTCCGACCTACACCCGGAGACACTGCACCACCACGAAAGGAGTGCTCTTTCAAGTAGCTCACACCAGTCTTCTGTGGTTGCAAGAACGCGCCAGAGGCCTTCCGGCTCTCTGCGTCTTGAGAAAGCATGGACTTGATCGTGCCTATCGAATCGTTCAAATTCCTGGTGGATGGGGGAACAAGCTCTGGGGGCAGACGATTCGGGACTGGGTACCCGTTCAATTTCCGGTAGATCAGATGCATTGCCACGGCAAACTCATCCATGTTTAGGCGTCCCCTGTTGTTTGGGTCGGCTAGGGTCCAAATGCGTTCCAGATCAGACCGGTTTAAACCACTTTGTCCCATGATTTCGATAGCAGTATCACCACCGATAAAGCCTTTGCGGAAACCATCCCAGGCTCGAAACAGATCGTCATAAATTTTCTTCTCTTCCTTGGTGATGGCCCAGGGAATATGAGCGTTTCCAGAAAGACCGACTGTAGTAAATCCACCTTCGCGGCCTGGCTGCGGCATCAGTTGCTGCTTGAGCGCTTCGATGTTAGGCAAGCCAGTTGCCGGCGCATTCACGAAGCCCCATTGCCCTGGTATGCCTGTAGGCTGCGCGGTCAGAGCCGATACTCCTCCAGTTTGAGCAGGGCTCAAATTTGACCCGAAGCCGGTAGGCATTGGAGGCATTGGAGGACGAGGGCCGCTGTACCCAGTTGGCTGAGGATTGGTCATGAATCCAGTGGCTTGTGGCTGTAATTGCTGGGGCTGTCCAGGAAACCCAGTGGCTTGCGGGGCAAGAGCAGAGTTTTGGCCCGGAAAAGGGGATTGACTTTGTTGGAACCCCGTCGGCTGAGGGAACCCCGTGGGCTGCGCTGTGAGCTGCGTGAGAAGTTGCGCATTACTCGGCTGCTGTGGCTGTGGCTGCTGGGGGGCGGGGGGAGCAGATTTATTCTCTAAGAGAGGTGCATCGAAGTTTGGTACATTCGTTCTAACAGCAGGTTCCGGCTGAGTATCAGGGACTTGAAAGGAGATGATGTCCACCATGCTGGAGACTTCGTTCCTGATCTTCTCAGGGAGGGCGCTTGGCAGTTCTCTACCCGTGATTCTCAAGTTGCATAGGTACATAGCCAGGGCAAATTCGGGGAAGAAGAGCTGGCCAGACTTGGTAGAATCCGAGAGCACCCTGTAATGGTTAACACTTTCACTCCTATCAATGGAATGTAACCGGATACACACCAGATCTTGGACAAATCACTCCCATTCAGCTTTGACCGCAGAAGAAGTTCCTTTGCTTTATCACCACTCATTGTCTGATTATCTCCAACCGCAGACTTAAAGAGCTGCTCGAATTTTGCCTGGTCCTGCGCAGTGATGAAGGAGAGCCGAATGTTTGGTATCTTACTGGCAGACGCCTTAGGTGGCGGAGGCGGAGCCATGCCAGCAACATCTTGGAACGAATCCGCTATTTCCGACGAAGTCCGAGGCGCCTGACGAACAGGGAGGCCAGTGCTTGCGGGAACCTGGAACTGCGGAGGCTGCGACTGTGCGGGATAACCGGTGATCTGGGGCTGCTGAACCGGGGGCTGGAAGCCAGTTTGTTGCGATTGTGGTACTGCACCCGGAAACCCTGTAAACTGAGGTTGGAGCTGACCAGCCGGGAACCCCGTGGCTTGAGGCTGCAGCTGAGAGGCCCCGAAACTGGACATTTGAGGGCCATAGCCAGTCGGCTGAGGCGCAAATCCACCCTGCTGTGGCGGTTGTTGTTGTTGATGTTGGCCAGGGGCGAATTGTTGCGAGTATGGAGACTGCTGCATGAAAGGCTGTCCCGGACGTGCGCTGTTGGCGCCGCCCAGGAAGGTGTTGGATGAAGAGTACATTACCGGAGTAAGGTTTGCATCAAAGACAGGACAGACATCAAAGACAGGCTAACGAAGAAGCGATTAACAATGCCGAGGAAGCAGAAAACCAAGCTGATGGCGCACAATGAGAAAGAAGAGAAGCATAGGAAGTGGCCAGGCAACGACGGAGAGGGGGTGGGATCAGGAGCATCCATCCGATCAGGAGCAGTGACGCTGCCCCCAGTTACGTAATCAGGGACGCCCGCCGATGGGGGAATCCGCGGAGCGGTGCACTAAGCTCCATCGGGTAGCTATCACGATGGAGTCCAGAAGCTATCTACGCTATCTACGCTACCCCAATGGGCATACCAGATGGTTCTCTTCGATTTATGTTGCTACTAGTCCCAATTTTACAGGAAATTGGAACGAGACAGACAGGTGGATGAGTTGAATGATTAACGGCTACGGCAGCAATTGACATTTTGTCCCGAGGCAGGTTGGAGCGAAAGGCTTGGTCCGACTAATCACTGGAAGCAAAGAGAACAAACATAGAATAAAGGGTATGACCAAGAAACAAAGACACGCATGACCAGCTGCGTATATCCGAAGCGAAAGCATGTATGTGATCGCTGACCCAGCTCTTCATGCTCTATCTCCACCTGTCGATGGCTAAACACCATCTTGGACGCCATTCTGCTGCTGAGCGGTAGCCCCCACCATCTTACGGAGCTCATATTCCTTAGTAAACTCCCGGGAGAGAATACCCAGGTCCCTAACGAGTTCATGGCAGGCAGCGATTACCGCATCCTTGGGGGTGACATCGCCATCGGTCTGGACTCGAAGCTGGAAATTGGGAACAAGCGGATGGGGAACCTGTGACAGTCACGTCAGCCCTTACGCATACTAGCTCCACAGATCTAAGAAAAGCAACAACTAGGAGCATAAAGAGTGCCCGGAACTAGAGGCGAGTATATATCACCATCGCAGACATACCTTGTACGCAGCGAAGAGAACATGGGAGCTTTGCAAGAGGCGAGAGCGGATCAAATTGCCCAATGTGTGATCTTCTTTGTTGAAGGTGAAGATCGCAGAAGAAGGGATACCTAGCAAAAAACCCCATATTAGCAATGAACGCAAGCCATTTAGGTGTGAGGTAAAGATAACATACGAGTATCGATCTCCATCTCAACTTTGTTCTCGCCGTTCGCAAGAACGAACGACTCGTATCTAGGTTTCATACTGCGTCAGTGGACTGGATGTAACAGACGCTTCACAAATGAAGACAAGTATAATCATTATAGAAAACCCGAAGCGGACCTCGGCTGCTGGTCATGGGAAACATTGATGGTGGACTGGCAGCGGACGCGAGATGCACCACTGCCATTCTTTAGGCGCGCATACACCATTTCCGCAGGCATGATGGACTCCATTCTGAAAATGGTTGTGTCCGGGAAAGATTCACATATGACAGAAATGCTTAAGGGTGAAGACAACGCAAAGCACGAGATTGATCCATTCAATGAGGAATCTGAACAAGGGGGCATAAACATTGAAACGAACTGGGGTAAAAAGAGAGGAGCACGAGTAGGGTCCAGAACATAGTCCGGCACCCTGGGGGCAGTGAATGGAACGGGAAGGCAAGAGCATGTGCCCGGTTGATAGCTCCGTCCACAATGAGACTTCACTGTCACACCAGTCGCTCCAGCTAACAGCTCCCGAGCCTAGAACAAGCCAAAAGAGGGGGGGAAAGCCAAGTGAAATAGAACATGCTACAAGACAAACTGCGTATATGTAAGAAGAACGTTCCACCTACCGGTCTGGTGCGTTCATTTTGTAGTCTTGGTGTTATCCAAATGTGCGTATACCAAAAAAGTTGAATAGCTGGAAGGGATATTGAATATCTCGTGTTTTTATTGGGCTTTTAAGTGAACGGCCACCAATAAAGACGAGCAGAGTGCTGTAGAGATGAAGCAGGGAATGAATCACTGTATCCAAATAGATATGAATACAACTTAGTGTGCAACTTCTAGCCTTTCACGTTGGCTTTGCCACTGTTTCCCTTGCTCAGTTGGACCTTTGAATTGAGTTAGTTGTCTGACCGACATGCCATTTGTATGATATTTATTTAAATCACCTGATGGAGTTATATTATATATATATGACTGGAAGCTCCCGCCGTACTGTTGGGAAAATGATGCTGCAATGCTGGGATTGCAGAATGGCTGGTCATGACAAGCTCCAATAAGGTTGAAATCCCGTGATATTGGTCACGTGACCGCAACTGTCCGAGTGTTTGGTTACTAAGCTACTTTCACGCTGCACGACATTTGACTCTAGCTGCTACGCTGGATCATGGGATAAACTACGCAATTATATGATATTTAAATTAATGCTTCCCCATCCGCAGGTGGGGAATCCTATCAGGTTAATCATATTATAGATATCAGCCACAGAATATCGACTCCCTTAACCATAAATTGTAATGTTAATCGGCTACACATTGAGTATACAAGACAGAAAATGCATGCACAACTTGCTAAAGCAATCCAATTACAACCCTCATTGGGTTGGAAATCATCAATCCGTAGAAACGCCTGTCATGATTCCGCACCCTGCTTTAATAGTGATTAAGAAACTGGGAGATCAGGGAGAGAAGACCCCTCGTATAAACGTAGAGAAAGATCAGGTCATGTCCAAGAAGGTAAAACAATATAGAAAAGAACGGGAGAAAAAGTAAAGGGAGACGCAAGAGAACACGCCAATAATAATAGGAAATAGCTGGGAAAGCAATATTCACTGCTCACAAATGCACAAAGTGAGGTATAACTCCTTGAAGTCCCTACAGAGAGCACGGGACTTCGATGGCAAAAGCACAGTCAAGCAAAAATAAGCGAAGGCATAACATGCACAGGACATGATACCCCTGCTGCGAGGGTAATCGATGTCAATTGACAGCCTGTCTAATGCACAGCATTCAACAGATCTCCAAAGCTCGACGTTTCTTTCTTCATCTTCCAGTTGTTGCGTTTATTTTCTCGTTTCTTCATCATTTCGGCCCAGCCTTCATCATCGTCCTCGTCATCCTGCTCCGCACCAATACTCGGCTTGCTAGCTCTTATCGGTTTGCTATCACTTGGCATGGGACGGTGGCTCATCTGAGACGCCTGTGACGCTGCCGGAACTGCGGCCGGAAGCGAGGAATTCCGGTTTTCATCATTCCATGACTTCGGTATGGACGGAGAGCCGGTATTTCCTAAGTCGGGTTGCAATGTTGAGACGGGTCTGTAACGAGGCGCCAGACCAACGTTACTGCGTTCCGATGGTGCAATAGACGGCGCATACCCTTGCCCAGCCGGCGTGCTTGGCCGGAGGCCCCCAGATGCATGTGGCATAGCTGCACTATTGAGACGGGAGGAAACATTCGGATCAAGCATGCTTAGCGTCCGCTGATCGCCCGAGTACCCAGCATGGGCGTTATTCATATTGCCAGCTGAGGGCATTGAAGATGGGCGCGCATTCAGGTTGGCACCTAGCGTGGGTGGAGGCCCGCCAGGTGGCATTAATTGGGTGCTCTGTCCGCCTTGCATGTGAATCATCTGCTGCATCCATTGCATTTGCATCTGCACCATTTGCGTCATCTGCTGAGACAATTCTATCTGCGCCTGTTCAGTCGCAGAAATCGCCGGCTGAACGCCACCGGTATTGGGCGAGCTTAGACTCATCATCGTGTAAGGCCTCGGGATGCCGCCAGGTTGAACAGGTGGCACAGGCATTCCTCCTTGATAGTCGTACATGGCTTGGGTATTAGGGCTACCTCGCCGCATTGCCCTTGCCCGCTCCTCCGTGGCAATGACACCTACTAGGCCTCCGGGTGGTAGCGCTGGTGAAGGTCCACCATGGACCGATGCTCCTCCTCCAAAGGCCAGAGACTCTCTGTTGGACTGATTCACCAAACTGGCTCCAAAGTAAGGGTCTCGCGGCAAGTTTCGCGCAAAAACAGGCAGGCTCCCGCGATTGTTTGGATCCCGTTCTGCGACGGAAGCAGGAGACGGGGAAGGCAAGTACGGTTGCTGGAAAGACGCCCGAAGGTTAGGAATGGAGCTAGATGGTGCCAGACGGCTTGGGGGGCGATTCCTGTTGGGGAATCCGTGAGCTGCCAGAATCCCTAAAGGAATCTCTTCGTCATCATCACCATCGCTGCTTTTCCCGCTCCCCGAGGTAATCCCAGGTTGTAATAGATTCGGCGCACTCTTACTAGCCTGATCCATTTCGGTTCTCATAGCTGGCGTAGGAGATTCCTGGCCGGTCACCTTCATCATTTGCTGGCGATAAACTGAAAGATGGGCCTCTTGCTTGCGCCGCTGTCTCTCGGCCTCACGGTCTTTCTCCACCTCATCATCGTCATCGTAATCGCTCTCTGCAGAATTCTCACTCTTCGAGGCATCGCTATTCGACCGTCTGAGCTCTTGCTGCTGACGATAATGTTCGAACTGAGATGGAGTCATGACTTTATTCGTTGAAGAGACCGACACTGGCTGTGCTTTTTCGTACTGTGCAGCCAAACGGGCATGGGCTGCAATCGACGGATCCAGGTGATCTGACAGCACGGGGGAGCTCAATGAGTCGTTCTGCACAGATTGCCGGCGATCAGGACGAGAAGACTTTGCCCCAGGCTGGTCGAATAAAGGCCCATCATTTTCCGCATCCGAAGCCACGTGATCAGCCATGAATGGTATTTGCGAGCTCCTTTTAGAGTAGAGAGATTCCATAATTAATTTCGCGTCCTCGTCTTCGACAGGTACAGAGTCCCGTCTGTTAGAGTAAACCCCACTTCTCCTCAAACCCGTGTCCGCCGTGGTTCGAGGCTTTGCCAAAGAACGATGGGAGGTAGTAGCCAAAGGCGTAGTACCGGACAGAGGGATAGATTTGCGCCGGTCTCCACCGGAGATTGGATCGATATTGCGTCGATATGACTGTGTTGCCGATTGTTCGTTGGGTGAATCAAGTGTGGTTAGAAGGCCCTCCTCCGAATGTCGGCTATCCCAAGAGTATGGTGATGGCTCAACCTCCCTTGAACGGTCAGTATCAATAGGAGCAGGACGTGAGACCCTCTCATCCTTCCGAGGCAAGGCATCTGGTCGACTGGAAGGTCCGGGTGAGTCCTACAGTAGAAGTTTAGCGTTATGCTGCATCACTTCATCGGGTTGGAGATGCAACAAGAAAGGCTTGGGACCGAGATACTGGACTGAATACAGTAAAGGAAATCCAACTTACCAAGTCTACTGGCTGATCAAGAGAAGAGTCCTTCGACCCATAATAGCGCTTTCCAATATCACCAAACATATTTTGAAAGTCGTCGTCAATTTTTCCAATTCGAAGTTCTGTATCGGGAAGCTTTGGTGGTGTTGCAGTGCTTGACGTGCTTGTTGTCATTCCCCTGCTTCTAGAAGGGCCCGGTGTAGATGGCTGAGGCGGAGGTACCGGCGCAGATGCCTTGGAGAATCTCCCGCCAAATGAAAACGTGCGACCAGCTGCGCGAATCGCCCCTGACAGGGGAGGAATTGGTATATCGTAGAGGTTTCGAGTGTGTGGCGACTGCGATTCGGGCTGTGGCCCGTCTGTTGAACGGCGTGCAGATGTGCGAGGTCGCGCAGATGATGTACCTTCGAATGTGCTTCCACCACCACTCCAGGTCAGCTCAGCCACTTCTTACCGGGAAGGGGGAAGGGGGTAGGAACTCATCGGGCGAAAGAGGGGTCTCATACTGATGTCTTGTTGGCTGGGAATTGTGCAAAGCAAAGATGTTATTGTCATCCTCCGAGGGGGAATCCAAAGGTTGACCTTCGCTTAAGCGCTTTGCCACTAGATTACCATCACTCAAAGACTTTTTGTCGCCGGACGGTCGCTCAAAGACTCGAAATGACGACTGGGGAGGATTTTGCACTTCCTCTAGAGCATTGCTAGACGATTTTCGACGGGCGAAGCCCTTGGGAAGCTTGATTGGCATTGGGCTGAAACCAAGGCGACCACTAGTGACGCCGGAACCACTTTCAGAGAAATTGAGGGCGCTGCCACCGGCTCCAAAGTCCAGGAAAGTCCCAACCCCTTCTCGGCTGCTTTACTCGATTCCCATGAACCGGGATTCCGCGACGGGTGGAGGGAGGGAAGGGGTTATGGGCTTGGGAAGATTCTGGGCCTGTCCAATCCACGCGGATTTCGATCGTAGCGGGGCTTCTGGTCAAGAGAGATTGCCGGGAAATGAAGTGAATGACGTGAATGGGCGAAAATAGCGTCCAGAAAATCTTGTGGTGGATAAGGATGCTTTGAGCACACTCAGGGGGGTCACAGGAGAAGATCGAGAGAATAGGCGAGGTGGCCTGAGAGAAGGTTTCTGATACACCGTATAATCGATCAAGAGCAGCCAGGACCCTCTGATTCACATGCGGCCAGCGGGGCTTAGACACTAGCAATTATGATAAATTAAGAAGGGCCATAGGTACGCATCGGTGTGGATTCCGGTCGTTGTTGGCGAGGATGGGGACCTCTCCTCCGATCGGTTTTAGAAGGGTAAATAAAACAAACCCACCCGGGAGACCAGAAGGGGGGCGCCGGCGTGTGGATGATGGATAAGTTTGCGATGACAAAGGCGAATTTTCTCTTGTAAGAAATGCCAAACAGAAACCGCAACAAGAGTACAGTAGAGACAAAAAAAATTTAAGAGACAAGAAAAGGAAAGAAGAAGAAGAAAAAAATAACTAATAATAATAGTGATAATAAGACGACACAACGACAACAAGGAACAAAAGGGAATCAGGGGAAAAATCCAATAGTAGTGGGTAGAATCAGAACACCCAGTTGACGACTCGGAAGGGAAAAGGGGGGCGGGGAAAGATGAAAAGGAAAAGGGCGCAGATCAGTCGGTATTTTAGTAAGTTTGAGAAAAACTAATGGGAAAGGGAAAAAAAAAAACCACGCCGGACTAGTTCAGATTATCTACTTTTTGTTATGGACATACTACTAAAAGTAAGCCTGATGCAAATTTTGGCGTAAATACTAATGATCATACTACTACTCCGTACTACTAGTGAATGGATAGTACTTCGTAATGGTAACAGTAATGGTAATAACCCATAACTCATAATTATAGCAGCGGTGGCAGCCGCTTGAATAAAGAAGCCCAGATGTTTCATGGAAAAAAAGACTGGAAAGTCCTATCTATCTAGGACTATGGAGTAGAAGGTTGGTTAGCTGAAGAGGAATAGAAACAAGCGGCATCCAGTCCCAAGACATCTTCCTCCCTCTGTCTCTCTCTCACTTTCAGTCTCACATTCTCTCAGCACTCAGCCCTCAGCAGACCCTGGAGGGTGGATGTGGAGGGTGGAGCCCGGCGCGTTAGTCCGGCGGCGAGCAACGCCAAATATAGTATCTCTGACTCTGGCTCTGAGTCTTCCGAGCTCTGAGCGGTTAGTGAGTGAGCAATGCCAGCCAAAACTCAGTCGGCACCGCCAGTGTGGTTGGTCAGACCATCCCAGAATTAAAAACCTTTTACCTGATTCAAAACTAATTATAAACACCTAAGTATCGATCGAGTTACTTACTTATCCATGACTACTAATGATATTTGCCGCCCGGCTAGCTGATAACCCTGTCTGGTATCAATCTAGACCCTACAGTTACTAAGTAGTAGTCACTAACTAAGTGTGTGTTTTCTTGCACTTTAAAACCAACCACCCTGGTGCAGGAGAAGATGCTCAAAAGAAAACCGGAAATGTACATCTAACTTTGTTTTCTCAAGTATGTCTGTTCGCATCTCCCGAAAAGCAGGAAGAGGAAGACAGAGAAATCAATGAAAGGTGGGGAGGGAGGGGGTTGGTACCAGGCCTAGAACTGGCCGAGGTAGATAAATTGATAGGGACACGGTCCGTTCCAAGGCATTCCACCATTCCACCGCCGTCAAATGTCATGTAAGGGGGCCAACGACTAACCACCGCCATCCGACGTACCACCTGATGGCTAAGGCATTCCTTTCTCAAAGTAGCGAAGTAGATAGCTCTTCTTTTACCGCCCACTTATAGGTATCCTTTTCTTCACTTTTCAAATCTTCTTTTTCGGCGGCCCACACCTAACTAAACCTACCGGATTTAGGTAGTGGTACTACTTTAAATGGTTATTTGCACCTGTCATATTGAACATTTCCCGTTGGTCAGTTTCGACGTTCGGAGAATGGTCACTTTACCAGGTATCTAGTCACCCACAGTCAGCATTACTATATAGATGCTACTCGATCAAAGCTGGACTATTGGATGCGATGGTGTTGCAGTGGTAACTACTTGCGGAGTATTCTCTATGTTGATATACTAGTACGTTAGTAGTTATGTGTCCATTATTAGTAGTCGTGTGTAATCAATGACTTCAGTTATGATACTACAAAGTGGATTTCATTTGTCAAATTCCTCAGCGTCACTCGATACACACACACACACACACACACACACACCCCCCAGTAACTCAAAGCATATAGTATGAATTGTACTATCATATTCTATAACATACTTCTTTATATCTGGACAACTATCTATTCGGGATTTCGTATTTTAGAATCTTGACCTTGCTAGACTAACCAGGATGCTTAATTGTTCATGATCTCCGGTCGCATTGTGGATTGGCAAGTCTGCAAGGCTGTGCTATCTGGTACCCTTTAATCATATGTAGAACCCTCCAGCCGACTCCATCTTAGGCTGTCATCGTCGACGGTTCATGGTTAATCGCCCCTGCTTCAGTACATTGAAGACGCAACCAACCACTTGCATAATGTGATAAAGTTCATTCCCCATTCAAAGAAGCTTTTCCGAAACATGGGCTGAAATTGGGTCGCAAATACAGCTCGTTATGCCGGTTACATTGAGATGCTCAGTCTCGGCAGACCGCAAGCAACAGGTATATTCCACCCTATTAAGTAGTGATTTAGCAAACAAAGACTGAAAAGGATGATGTAACAGCATTTGTCAATACCAGGGTAAATGAGCTGTTCATCATTCGAGCAACCAGGGGTGAGGGGTATAGATCACGCAGAGCTTTCAAGCTTATCTAGTAGTGATGGCCCTGAAGTACAATGGGGTCTTGGGCCCTCAATCCGCCAATCAGAGCAACTCCGGCCGGAACCTGAGCATCTCGCAGGTTGAAACAGGCAAAAGCAACCAATTTCTGGAGTTTAGGACAGCACTGAAAGATCCGACCAACAACATAGTCATCGACGACTGTATGAAAGGACACGTCTAATTCCTCGAGATTGGGGTACGTTTTCCCGGCCGCGAAAACTTCTTCAAAAGCAGAGCGGGACACGTGGCGACAGGATGCGATATTTAATGTCTGTAGCCCGGGCCCTGAATGGTTCATGAGAGCCATGAAACCTTGGGATGCAAGGCCAATCGCATCTACAGGTCCATCAGGGTTCGAATTGTCAACATCTCTCGTAGATGAAAGGTCCACAAATTCCAGCGGCGGGTTGCTCCAGTCAGTGAAGAGAGCGACGAAGCCTCTGTCACTACACACTGCGTTGTCAGAAAAGCGAAACTTCGTCAAGGCGCGGCAATTGACATGTATGATATCTAGGAGACGGTCATCTGCGGTAGATAACCCCTCCAAGGACAACGTCCGCAAACGTGGGCTGGTCTTTGAAATTGTGTTGAGGAGAATCTCATTATCCACTTCCTGAACAAAGTTCAAAGACAAGTGTTGTAAAGATACCAGTTCGGAAATGGCTCGGAGAGAGCGATTGCCCATTTTCCAGCATTGCTTCAATTTCAAACGTTGAAGCGCTGTGCACTCCCTGCACATCACTTCCACTGTTTCATCATCAAAAGAGGAATCGAGATTGGATAACTTTAGAGATTCCAATTGGGGCCCCAGTTTTCGAAACAGCTGCTGCCAACATGCATCTGATATCAAATTCGCGGCATCTAGCTGCAAGCGCTTGATCTTCAGATCGCGATCCAAAAGGTAATCAACTACCTTATCTTTCATTTGACTAGCAAAGCGAAAGTTCACGTGATATAGATTAGGCATAAAGGCGAAGATCTTTTCGAAGTCCTGTGTTTCAAGCTCTGTTGCAATTAGCACACTCATACCTTGACCCATTGGCATAATGTAAGATTAAAACGAGCAGGATATCAGAAGTGGCGGGATGACGAAAAAATACAGGATAAAGCTGGTAGAATCTAAGGGGAGGGAGGAGGAAGAAAGAAGTGAAAGCCAGAACGTACTTGCAGCATCGTAGATATCAATGAAATGAAGATCCGACCGAAGAAACAAATTAAGAGTTCTTGAAGTCAAGACACGCCTCTTGCACAATATCTGACCGAGACGATGAAGCAATTGCGGGGGCAAATCTCCGAACTCTTCGATATCGTTAATGTTGTCAGCTACTTTCTATTGTAACCGGAGGTTAGCAAAAAAAAGTCATGTTTCTGAACAAGCCCTGACGTACCTTCGTACACATCTCCGCCAGGCTTGGAGCGCCCGGTTGAGCAAACCCATCGAGCAGATTACTTTGCTTCTGGCGACGACCACTTCTTGGGCCCCGCCTATTAGCTCTGGGTTTCTTCTCATCATCGGCTAGCTCCTTCGAACATTTCGCGCAAAGGAGACCTCCACGTGGACCAGCTTTGCTGTAGGGGGTTACTGTAAAACGTTTGCCACATATCTCACAGTTTTCGAGCTGGAATGCAAAGGGCTGAGAATTCTCGCACATCATCTCTCGGGCGATATCATCATCGTTATCAGGTTCGCCTGTGCCTTGAGCCTTACGACGAGCGAATTCTTTGCTTTTCTTTATCTTCGCGAGAGCGACAGCCTCTTTTCGTTTCCGCTTTTTCTTGTCTGCTGCCGACTCATCGACATTGTGGTATTCATCATCATCCTCATCATCATCATCGTTAACATGATCATTTTCTTGTCGTTCAACAGCTGTCTGACGCTCAAATTGCCTTAACCGTGTCAAATGATCTTGCTGAATCTGAGCGGCAGAGATGTTGTTCGACTGATGATTATCATAGATTCATCAGTGGGGGGCTCTACAAGAATTCGCATATGATCTGGGAGACAGCGGAGGCAGAAACAAACAGAAACAGTTTACTTACAGCCAGAAAATCGGTCAGAGCAGAGTGCCTATGTAGTGGTAACTTTTAGTAAAGGCTGTGGATGATGACAGGGAAAAGATAGAATCTGTTAAGGACATACGGGCCTCGGATCTGATTCCTCGTTTGCCTCCTGTTTGCCCTGATATACTGTTGTCAATGACCAGAATATATATCTTCAACACTGAATCGGATACGAACATTTTTCTTAAGCAGAATACGATGTTTAATCGTAGATGAATATAGCTGATAAAATGATTCTTTTTCTGGAAGGGCTTCAAGGTGGCGACACTTGCAGGTCACAGGAACCCGTGGTGATTTCGCGTTCCACTTAACGCGAGAGTCGACGGGCGGGCTTATCGGCTTCGTGTTCGGCCAAGGGGGAAAGATAACAATTAAATGTGAAGGCAGACTGAGGCCAGGCAACAGTCAGCAAAACGATGATTTGGTGCCTAAAGTTGCTCCATCGAATGGCTAGATCGATGCAGTGAAACCTTTTTTGGGAAGAAAGAAAAAATTTTCCCTCGCCCCAAAGTCCCCATCATCCTGGCGCTTTATTCCGATGACCGCGGCCAAGGTACGGAGTACACAACCTCCCCTAGCTACCCATCCCCGGGTGGCGCTGCTTCAACCGTTTGCCTCACTTTTCGCCAGATACATCTGTGACAGCCATCAAAAAATCTCCAGCTCATAGTTATCAGCTCTCACGAACATTCGATCACTTGATTCACAGGAATGAATCGAAGATCATCAACTACAGGGAGGGGAATGACCCCACTAGCTGGTGAGGTCTCTTTGTCGGATCACCCTCTTGTCTACTTTAACTCCGAAGGAGCAACGACGCCGGAAGGAGATACTATTCGCATACCTCAAAACGAAAGAAAAAAAAATGGCAAGCCAATCAGGACTTTTATTAGCAGTAACTGACATTTTGGGCACAACTAGATACCTCGTCCGTACCTAGACGAACCTCTGCGAGACTGGCTAGAGCATCCTCAGCAGCTTATACTGGGGACTCGAACAATTCAGAAAATGGCGGTAATTCCATAGGCCGGAAGCCCGCGGTGGAAGGAGCGATACATTATGGAGATAGACCATACTCTATCGAAGTGGCAATACCTCCGAGGAGATATCCAATCTCATCTTCTGCTTCTCCCCTTCCAACCGAAGATGTATCCGGCGATGAAGACATAACGCCTGCATACAGTACACCCGCAACTAGTATGGCAGTCACGCCGGTGGAATCAGATACAAGCCGACCGAGGAAGAGGGTCAGCGCCTCTACACGTGCCCAGGAATTACGATCGAGTGCTATGTCTTTACATACACCGCCTGGGTCCAAGAGGTCTTCGGCGGCACTTTCCATTAGCCATCCCACGTTGCAAGATTCTGATGCAGTATTGGCTCAGCATCTCCAAGCTCAAGAATATCAAGAACCACCTTTTAAGTTACGAAGGACCTCGAGACGGCTTCACTCCAAAATGGAAGACTCGGCCGAAGAAGATAGTGTCCTTGGGCTCGATTCTGATCGCGATGCATATGAGGATTTATCCAGGAAACCGACATCTTCGCGCGGGGTGAGGAGATCTCTTAGATCAGCTAACAAGAGTAGTTTCCGCCAGATATCCCCTACTGATGTGGGCGATGGCGAATTGAGCGACGATTCTTTGACTGACATTGAATCGATCTCTTCTGCATCTTCCTCGGATGAGGATGAACTTCTAGACCCACCAAGGCGCTCCAGGATCGGAAACATGCGTAATGCTAGAGGACGAGCCGCCACACGAGGGTCTCAACGCAGAGCGGGCAGAAATCCTCGCTCAGGGCCAGCAGAGACGGGAAGGAGGGGGTCCCGTGTATGTTTCTCATTGAAGCTACCTTTGGCATTATGTCTGACAAAGTATGCAGGCTCTCAGGGAAAGACTAAAACTTGAAAGACAGCATCCATGCGTCATTACAATGTGGGATGATTTGAGGAACACTCCTCCGATGAAGCCGGTAATAGCGGAGCAACCTCCGGGTATATCGAGAGCACTCAAGCCATTCCAGCTTGAAGGCCTGAGCTGGATGATGCAACAAGAAGAATCACATTACAAGGGAGGGCTGTTGGGAGACGAGATGGGCATGGGAAAGACTATCCAGGCCGTTTCCCTTCTTATGTCCGATTACCCGGCTGGTAGGCCATCACTTGTCGTTGTTCCTCCAGTTGCTTTGATGCAATGGCGATCGGAGATCAAAGTATGCCTGATGAAACCCTGTGCTTGTAGTATCGCTAATGCATTGGACTAGGAATATACGAATGGTCAATTGAATGTCCTCATCTACCACAATTCGAACCCGAAGGTCAAAACCCTCTCAAAGCAGGATCTTCTGGCCTATGATGTGATAATGATTTCTTGTACGGTGACCATAAAGAACTGAGTCGAGGACACAAAAAACTGACGTGACATACTCTCTTCAGATTCTGGTCTCGAATCAATTCACCGCAAAGAATTGAAAGGATGGAATCGCGATGATGGCATCATCCAGGAGAACAGTAAGAAGTCTCGTTGATGACCCAGAAGATAGCCTATATTAACCAGGAAAGGCGTCATTCATTCTATTCATTATCACCGCTTGATCCTGGATGAAGCGCATAGCATCAAGGTATAGTTGGCCTTTCTTTTATGATGCCAAATTATCAAACACTGACAGCTTACGTCGGTAGCAACGTACAACTAGTGTCGCCCGTGCATGCTTTGCACTGAAAGCAAACTACAAATGGTGTCTGTCGGGTACTCCTGTTCAGAATCGGATTGGAGAGTTTTTTTCTCTCCTTCGCTTTCTGGATGTCCGGCCGTTTGCCTGCTACTTTTGCAAGCAGTGCCAGTGCCAGCAGCTTCACTGGTCACAGGATGCAGCGAAAAAATGCACTGACTGCGGGCATAGGTACGGTCCTTCATCAGCACCTACAATGATCAAGTAGCTAATGTCATTCTCAATATAGTGGGTTCAGCCATGTCTCGATTTTTAATCAGGAAATCTTGAATCCTAGTAAGTTGTGTACCAATGTACGCTGAGACCTCACTAACTCTCTGGGAGTCACTGAGAGGGATAATCCTGAAGGCCGCAAGGAGGCATTGTCGAAGCTTCGCCTCATAACTGATAGGATCATGCTGCGGCGAGTAAAAAGAGATCATACGGCTTCGATGGAGCTTCCACCAAAGCGGTTTGTAACCTCTTGGCACAGGTATTACTGAGAAAAGTACTAACGTTATACCAGTGTCATTCTCCATAACGAATTTTTTGGAGAGATTGAACGTGATTTCTCTCGGAGCATTATGACTAACACGACGAGGCAGTTTGATACGTATGTAAGCCGTGGTGTCATGTTGAACAATTACGCAAATATCTTCGGCCTTATCATGCAGATGCGCCAGGTTGCGAATCACCCGGACCTCATTTTGAAGAAACACGCAGAAACCGGGCAAAACGTACTTGTCTGCTGCATTTGTGACGAACCGGCGGAAGAAGCAATTCGTTCCCGTTGCCATCATGAGTTTTGCCGAAGATGCGCCAAAGACTATGTTAGGTCGTTCGATGTGGGCTCAATCGTCGATTGCCCTCGGTGTCACATCCCTTTGTCGATCGATTTCGAACAACCTGACATCGAGCAAGAGGAAGAGAGCATCAAGCAAAATTCCATCATCAATCGGATCCGCATGGAGGACTGGACATCGTCAACCAAGATTGAGATGCTTGTATACGAGCTCTATAAACTAAGAAGTAAGAAGCAGACACTGAAGTCAATTGTCTTCTCCCAGTTCACTTCGATGTTGCAACTTGTGGAATGGCGTCTACGTCGAGCTGGTTTCAACACCGTCATGCTCGATGGCACTATGACACCGGCACAACGCCAAAATTCTATCGAATACTTCATGAACAATGTCGATGTTGAAGTGTTTCTGGTTTCCCTCAAGGCCGGCGGTGTGGCCCTCAATTTAACCGAGGCCTCGAGGGTTTTTATCGTTGACCCGTAAGTGGCATTGACTAGCAACGCGAACGAATGTCTATCCAACTAACTCAACTGGTGCTAGGTGGTGGAACCCAGCTGCAGAATGGCAGAGTGCAGACCGATGTCATCGCATTGGCCAGCGCCGACCTTGTGTCATAACTCGATTGTGCATTGAAGATTCGGTAGAATCTCGAATAGTTCTGCTACAAGAGAAGAAGGCCAACATGATCAACGGTACCATTAACAAAGATCAAGGAGAAAAATTAGAGAAGCTTACCCCGGAAGACATGCAATTCTTGTTTAGGGGATCTTAGGTTCGGTCAGGCAGGGGAAAGGAAGAGTCAAGAGGGGGAACGAGTGTCTAGAGATAGACATGGGTTAGAAAAGCAGTCAAGAGAACAGAGGATTAAGTGGAGGGCAGTAACTATCTAGACTAGTATCAGGTTGGGGGGGAGAATCTTGTGATTTTGCTGGTACATATCGATGACGGCGTTCTTGGTTGTGGGAGAGCAGGTACAATTTGGACACTGTGGATCAAGGGATCTCTACGTATGCTCTGGGGCCTCGGTATTTACTACTTTACGCAGTGAAATAAAAAGTAAAGAAAAAAAAAAAAAAAACATAAATGATCAGGAGGGGTTTTTTTTTAGTAAGAGATTTCATTTAACTTCGGGAGCCCCCTGGGGGTCAACCAAACAATCTCTTCTGCAGGGCAGTTTGCCTTAATTCTCCGTGGTCATTCTATTCTAAGTACTACCTCCGTACCACACTTCTTACTTCCCCATCATGCTAATCGGTACTTTTCGTGTCTCCTCTTACGTACCTCCCTTGCACAGATAGCCCTGTAGGGCGCTGAAAATGATGTCAGACACACCACTAAAGTGTCTCTAATGATGGGAGGGAGGGACCTCCAACCTGCTTTTCTTTGTTCCCCGAATGCGCTCTTCTCCTTCCTTCCTAATCTCTCTGCCCTATCCGTCGGGGTCCGCGTGTTCCGCCATCGTCATAGCCGCCCTCCGGCCAAAGTTACTAAACTGCCTTAGCCTTGCAAGGCTTGCGTAGATTCATCATTTCCAATCTCCATCCCGTGGGGTTAAGGGGGAAAGGCCAAGAACCATTGGATCTCTCACTCTTCCCCATTTATCAGCCCGGGATGTGTGGATCACAATTTTTATCACTTGGGCCTCTCCATTATCACTGACATCAATAGGGGGATTCCAATCTAAACTTGCCGATCGTCTGATATCCGTCCTGGTTATTTACTTGGACACTACGCGACAGACATCCCCATCCCGTCCGCTACTCGCAAAACCTCGCACAGACAACAACCATAGTGACTACTTAGGAGCGACGACGACCGCCCACCCATCATCGCCACCACTCTTGGCCCCCAAATCATGGAAGACCCCCAACCGCGTACCCGGCGACGGCATCCAGTCGATAAATATGGCCCAAAGTTCTATGATAAGTCCGAGCACATGCAGGGTCGGGCTGCCGCTATGAAGGCTGCTCTGAGTGGTGACCACCCGTCTCAGTCAGAGCCTGCTGGGGGTTTCGATAGCACTCCATACCCCTATGCACCACCGGGCTATACACTGAAGTTCACGTTTCATCGTGGAGTCAACCTTCCCTGCGCAGACTTTGGTACATTTTCTTCCGACCCTTATGTTCTCGCCCAGTTGATCGTCGACCTACCCCAACGCCACAAGCAGGACCCCGTTATGTCCTTCCGGACTCCAACTGTGCGCAAAAATCGCGATCCAGAATGGAATAGCGAATGGATTGTTGCCAATGTCCCTGCATCGGGTTTCCATCTGAAATGTCATGTGTACGATGAAGACGCTGCGGACCATGACGACAAACTCGGCAACGCTTATGTCGACGTGGACTCGGTCAATGGACAGTGGCCCGGCATAAAGGAGCAGAACCTTCGCCTGAAGAAGCGCATGGGCAGCAAGCGGGTCTACTTGTTCGGCAACATTGCTGCGCTGGCGTCGCGTCGTCTGGATGTGCAGTCGCATATTGTAATCAGCGTGCAGTGCTTAGGGAAAACACCAGGAGATGAAGGGGCTCATATGTATACCGTTGGACCAAATTACTGGTTCAAGCATTTTTCTCCCCTCATCGGGAGGATAGCGGGCACTAAAGATGAAGTCCAAAGCCATCGTGATGAGAAGAAAACCATTACTCGATATAAGTTCGTCGCTCGCCCTGCCCTAAACCCTTTGAAGAAAATGATACGCTTACAGTCTCTCTGTTCAGTTTCCAGGCAATCCAAATACAGCTCAAGGGCCCTGTTCCTACGCCGCTCTATCATCGTTACGTCGAGTTTAAGCCGTTTGTAGCCGGAATGTTCACGTCACACAGTCTTCGTGGAAGGATACTCAATCGAGCGCTGCATCATCAACACGAGCGGATCTATAACTTTGACAAGACCACCCTCAATGGACAGTTTTCATCCCCCTGTATCGAGCTCACGCAGAAGTTTCTTGAATTTGTGCACTACGCTCAGGGCGGGAGGATCTTTACATATGTCATCACCCTAGACGGGCAGTTCCGCTTCACAGAAACAGGCAAGGAATTCGGGATTGATTTGCTGAGTAAACACACAATGCATAGTGATGTATCGATATATATCGCATACTCTGGTGAGTTCTTCTTGCGTCGCCTGAAGCATCGCCATCCCCGACACCCGGAAACAATCCCTCATTCGGAAACACGCTACTCCGGTGATGAGTCGCTGGTAGAGCCGGAGATATCAATTGATCCGACCGACTATGAACTTTTCATCGACAATGACAGCGGAACTTATCGTCCCAATGGCCAATACCTACCCTTGTTGAAACAGTTCATCTCCGCCAATCTACCAGGTCTTCACGTCACCACACTTGATTGCAAGGAGGATGCAGAGCGAATGGCGGCTCTGAAAAATGAGCAGAGAGAGTTCAAGAAGAATGAGGGCAATCATATGATTTTCCTCCAGCGCAGCAATAGCTCTTCGCTTTCCATATCCAGTTCGGATGAAGACGAGCTGAATGAGCGCAGTGATTTGCAGCCTCATAAAAAGGACGGCTTTGCGCAAAAGGTACACGATATGCGAGACATGAAGGGTCAAATGATGAAATGGGCCCAGTCAGACCATCATGGTAGTCCAGATGATACTGAAAGTCGGTCCGGGCGCCAAAGGATCGCGGCAGCGCACAGCTCAGAAGCATCAAAACCCGCCGTGGAGAATGGCGTGGATGAAACCACAGCCACTTTCGCTGCTGACGGCCGAATTTAGCTTCCATACATGCTCAGTTTGGGATTTTGAGGCGTCTATGAATCCTGCCCTTTCGTACCTACATTACCAACTTACCTACAACCTCAGGGAGTTCACCCCCACCTCATGTGGTGAAAAAAAAAACTCCGTCCTAATGTGCCTCCATGAATGCCCTTAACGTTTTTCTTTTTTATATCTCTTTTTCCCTGACCTTTACTCCATTCCGAATATCATTACTGACGATACCTTGTAATACGGCTTGTACGGCTGGTTCTGTGCTGATAAGCCGAAGAAAATTACCTGTTATTATTCATTCGGTATGAGATAATGCTAAGTGAGGGGGTGTCCATTGCCTGTTACTTCGTTCTTAGAATTTTAATTTTTTGTAACTCTCATCACTGCCTGTATTAGCCATCAAAGCTAGGGAGGGTTGTGATAGATTCGTGGCGCGGCCCAATAGTAGGCAGCGACGACATAGCACGAGGATGAGAGCTGGACGGATAAGCTTCTATGATGGTGGGTATCATGGAACAAGTTGCGTTTGGTAGAAAAGGTTAAGAGATCACGAGTCAGATCAACACACCCCCACAGTTGGGGAAAGGAACACGAGCCAATCTTGGCCCCAGTGCATGGTCCCTCTATCTGTCTCCTGCTAGTTTTCTGCACAGAATACATGTAGTTGTGAGGTATCAGATGGGTAACCCCGCGGATGTATGTTGTATGTAGGATATTTCAAGTTGTATTTATATGGCACTTATCATCTCTCACTGAAAAGAACCAAGGGGAAAAAGAAAGCCAATGTCACCCATCAAACACGGGGCATGTCACAGTTATGTGGTATAGTGCATGCAGTAAGTTACAAGATCTCCCTTTCTTTCATTATTCTTGTTCTTGGCGGTAGTGTAGAAAAGAAGGAAGTCCGGATCGGATCAATGATGTTACATATACGCATTTTTCAGTCATACTTACATACATACACGCATACATACATACATACATACATACATACATACATACCTCAGGCTTTCCAGCCCCGATTTTCAGCCCCCTCCCATCTACCAAGTACCAACTACTTGCTACTGGCTATCTCCTCTCCTCTTCTCTCCAGCCCGCCTGTTTCATCCGTCTTACATACACCAAAAAACAAGTGAACTAACCAACCAAAGTCAACAAGTCAGAACTACTACTAATAATAATGTTGCCCATCTATCTTACTGCGATGCCGCAATAACTTGACTGTACACGTCGTTGCTCACTCCTTCATTCTTCTGCTCTTCTTCCATCAATCTCGACATAATTCGGTCCCATTCAATCCCTAATAGTAATTCTAGTATTCTACTACAGTACTCTTACCTGCTGAGGGTCAACGGGGATAATTACCGCCAACGAGACTTTCCCCCCCGTTCCTGCCCCCGCTTGTCGCCCTTATTGATTTCCGCCCGCGACCACCTGATACTCCTCCTGACTCCCGCATATTATTATCCCTCTGAATCTCCTTCCCGACCCTCTTCGCGCTCCAATCTACGACCAAACGCTTGACTACGGCCTCCCTGGCGATCGCATCTGTGCCTGGATGACGACCAGTACTCTACTGAGTGGTCCCATTTACCGCCGCATTCTCGTCAGGCCGGCCTCTGATCCGACTGCGGGCACGCTGACTGTCGATGGTGACCTTCAACTGCCCCGGTCACGTCTCTGACCTCTCTCCTGCGTGGTAATTCGATCTTCATAGCAAAAGTCCCGCAACTTCACCATGGGCAATGTTGGAAGCCGTTTAGATGACTCTGGGAACTTGTACTTCAAGGATCAGTCAAGGTGTAAGTTTCTGTCCACGCGGCGCTGATGCCAAATGCTCGCGCCCTTGATGGCCCCTGTTCTTATCCTTGCCCTTGACTCCTTCTCTTTCTTTGTTAACCCGATTCACGCCTACTAGTCACAATCGCTTCCGTGACCATAACGAATAGCAAACGGCGCGTGCTTTTAAGCCTTGTACCGAACTCGTTCCCCGCGACGAGATATGCTGCCAAGCGTGAGACCGGCGACGACAGCCCAATAGAATATATACAGGTAATCAGCTGAATCTCTCCTGAGACCGTTGCCATTACAGGCGCAACCTGTCATGCCCTTCCAGAAGCTAACCACTGCTCTCGTCGACCATTATCAGGATCCCGATGTTTCGCCGTCTGCCCCTGTGCCTACCTTCCTTCTGCGATTGAACAACGAAGACGAGTTGAATTTCAATTTTACATTTATCTTGAGACAGACACAGACGGGGACCGCTGCGAATTCGACCGTCAATGGTGTCTCAACATCATTGCCCGAAGTCGCCGACACGGTGCTCACAGGCCTTACGTTTGCGCATGCGCCCAACTCAAGGGAATTAGACAACTTGATCACCAGAGAATTCCATGCCAACCCCAACTTGCAAAATAACTCCAATGTACAGCTAGTCGGAGACTACTCCACCGCAGGTAGTCCCTCGGTTCAGTTTGACTGGTCCTGGAAATGGAAACCCCCCAAAGTGGTCGAAGATAAGGGCGGTGGTTGGAGAAATAGCTGCAGCTTTCTGGATTATGATCAAAGAGCGAATCGGTTGAACACCCTTGCTCATTTTTCATTTTGGGTGCATAATACAGTACGCTCGCTTCCAAGCCCACAAGTTTCTTCCCCAAATCTGGAAGTCAATGTCCCTTTCCGCAATCGCATTCCCTCGTCGCAGTCTGTTCTCTCACATTCTAGCGATGCGGACGCCGCATCCAATTCCCAAAATGTCCCTGTTACACCCCCGGATGCTGGTGATACAACAACCACACTGCCCCACGTCTCAGCACCGCCTCCACCTGTCAAAGTCGACCTTCCTCATTCGCGTCCCGGAGAGGACATGAGCGTGGTTGAGGATGGTCCGTTATTCCGGGCTACGATGAAAGCTCTGGAACAGAAGACAGGGAATATGCGTGCTAAGATAAAGAAGGTCCTCAAGAAAGCCGAAGCCGCACAGCAGGCACAGACTGCCTGCAACGAAGCTGTGGAAGCCTTTCTTAACGCATTAAAGGAAGCCTCAACCTCTAACGCGAACGCCATACAGCCCGCCCTTGATCATTACTTTGAAAGGACTGCAGTTCAAATATTGAATTACGAGCGGTTGAATACCATCCAGCTTCAGAGGCTCGTCATAGAACCATTGGTTAAGCTATACAACAATGACATTAAACAGGCGGAGGCGAAGAAGAAGGAGTTCGAGGAAGAGAGCAGGGATTACTACGCCTATGTTAGCCGCTATCTCGGTCAACGCCAGGATTCGTTAAAGGAAAAGAAGCGGGTGGAAAGTGATTCAAAGTATCAGGCAAAGCGACGCAACTTCGAGTTGAAGCGCTTCGACTACTCGTCCTTTATGCAGGATCTCCATGGTGGCCGTAAGGAGCAAGAGGTTCTTTCCCATCTTACTAAGTATGCAGACACCCAAGCGAAGAGTTTTCTGGCAGCCGCCAAACAGGTTGATGATCTGGTTCCTCAGCTGGATGCACTTATCCATGAGGTGAACCAAGCGGATAAAGAATTCCAGTTCCAGCGGACAGAAAGGGAAGAAAAGCGAAGGAATCTGGAGAAAAGCAGCAACATGTATATCGAGCCTGACTCTCTGGCCAATGCGGGTGCATCATCGGTACATTCAGGAAATGGTGGTGGCAACCCAAAGTCTGAGAACGAACTCGGACGTGCAGATAGCACAGGATCCCAACTGCGAGGTGTCATCAGCAACAGTTCTTCGATTTTGCCGCAAACCAATTCTGGCAGCCATTCAGGCGGTCCCTCGATGCTCGCTTCTACCAGTAGTTCAACCGGTATGTACTATATGGAGTCTTTTGGGGGAGTGTACATTTTTCATCTCAAGTTGCATATTAGCGTTATCACTAACCGGTATCATCGCAGGCCAGCAGAGGAAGGAAGGCTTACTCTGGGCACTGTCGCGCCCAGGATCTCATATTGACCCTAAGGGAATAAACAAGCAGGCTTGGCATAAGTAAGCTTGTCCTCTACTCCAACTGACTTGGGCTTCCAAACTGATCTTTGTCTCGCAGATTCTGGATCGTTCTAGATCAAGGAAAGCTCTCGGAGTATAGCAATTGGAAACAGAAACTGGACTTGCACATGGATCCTATCGACTTGCGAATGGCTTCCGTGCGAGAAGCTCGAAATGCGGAACGCCGATTCTGTTTCGAGGTTATCACACCACAGTACAAGCGCATCTATCAAGCAACATCAGAGGAAGACATGGCCAATTGGATTCGAGCTATCAACAATGCGCTGCAGAGCGCCGTTGAGGGCCGCGGCATGTCTCCACCCCCAGTGTCGTCCGGCAATGACAACACGTCCATTGGCCGCGATATTGGCTCGGTGCTCACCGGGAAGAGTACTTCGTACACTGTTCAACACTCCCAGTCAACAGGGTCCAACAACAGTGTCACCCGTCGTACCACTGTGGGTGCAAGACCAAGCTACGTACGCGGTGACGGTCTCGGTTTTGAGGAAAATCCTTCAAAACTGCTTCAAACCATCCGAGACGCAGATCAGGGTAACAATTGGTGTGCAGACTGCGGGTCTACATCCAAGGTTGAATGGGTCTCAATTAATCTGGGGATTGTCCTCTGCATCGAGTGCAGTGGTATCCACCGGTCACTTGGAACACACATTTCTAAGATACGTTCGCTTACACTGGACGTCAACTCCTTTTCAAACGATATCGTTGAAATCCTGTTGCAGATTGGCAACCGTGTCAGCAATATGATTTGGGAAGCTACCCTCGATCAGGCTCAAAAGCCGGTGGCGGCTTCTACTCGTGAGCAGCGGCTGAAGTTTATCACTGCCAAATACAGTGAACGGGCATTTGTTCAGCCACTTCCTTCCCCCTTGTCGCGTTTTACCACCTCAGATGAGACTCTTCTGGCTGCGATTAAAAGAAATGACATCCAGGGCGTGCTATATGGCATTGCCCTTCGTGCCAATGTGAACATTACAGATCGCTCTCGCAGCACACATGCCATTTTTCTTGCATTGGCCGCAGCGGATCCAGCATCACCTGGTGCGGCCTCAAACCTCTCCGTCAAACCCAGCGGGGCACCTACAGTGAAAGCCATCCCATTTCCCATCGCAGAGCTGCTGGTCCAGAACGGGGCCGAGATTCCCTCGCAACCGCCTCCCATCCCTCTTTCATCAGCCGCTCAGTTATATCTGAGCCAAAGAACTGCCAGAGTATCTGCTTTTGGCACACCTCCAGCTGCTCCATCACCTGGGAAAGCTACACCCGATTCTCTCGGTTCAGTACCTGCAATTCGGGGCGCAGGGAATGACCATGTCATTCCGACAACTCAAGCGCCGAGCTCCATAGACAGCAAGGAGCGCGAGAAACTACAGAAAAGGGGCAGTGCCGGGGCCAGGTTTGCTGGAAAGGTTGCCTCCCTGGGAATTGACCGCTAGCAAGTCCTCGCCGTGAGTGCTATTCTTACATTATTCATGAGCCCTTTCTCCCAGGCATGTTGGTGGGACTATTTCTTAATAGTAATTATAACGAAGCTCAAGTAGACACGACGTGATGTTGAAGCTCTTGTTTGAGACGTTTGCAGTCTGCATAGCTGCCGGCGGAACAATATGCTTCTGTCGGTATGCAACAATATACACTTAGTCTTTTTGTCTCTTTCTGTTGATATATTCTCCCTGACACATGGGGAGTACCCCCGGTCTTACTTCCTTTTGCTCCCACCACTATCCACCATGTTTCACCCTCTCAGTCTTTTCTGCCTTGCCCTTTTTTTCTTTCTACCCAACCTTCATCTTGCAGGGTGGTCATTTCACCTTTTG
Source organism: Aspergillus vadensis CBS 113365 (assembly GCF_003184925.1). Taxonomy (NCBI): domain Eukaryota; kingdom Fungi; phylum Ascomycota; class Eurotiomycetes; order Eurotiales; family Aspergillaceae; genus Aspergillus; species Aspergillus vadensis. The sequence continues at coordinate 43,790 of NW_020292042.1, read as the reverse complement.
TCAGCTGATGTCCCCTGTTCATCTTCGGAAGTGCTACGTAAACTCGAGCAAGATCCGGCTGGTCCGGCATCGTACGCTTGTGTTCGAGCTTTTTACCCGTCTAGATCCAGAACCTGTTCTGCTATGCTGATATCAATGAACATTCATGTCGTATATGAGCTTCTAGACACTACTGCAGACTATACACCTGATTAGTCACGATCCCATCTCCGTCAGGCTTGTAGAAGAAGTTCGCAGCGTGCCTGTCATAGACCATGGCTAGTAGGTAACTTAAACTTAACCCTCCCAGAGAGAAAGTAGATGGAGAGCAGTCGTCTCGCCTCGCAAAATTCTCACACATAGGGTGGACTACGCCACGCGGTCACAATTCTTCGAAATAAGTCGGAATGGAGCTCGCCCTTTTGGATGAGAAGAAGGCCGGAAGGCCGAAGCCAGCGCCATCGAGAATGAAGTGGCACAGAACACGGCAAAATGGTGGAACACGGTGAACAGAACATTATGCGATGTAGAAAGAAGGCTAAGACATCGGCTGAGAAGGGACCTATCGTAGCATGACTACCCACAGTAGTAGTGGAGCCCTTGCCCGTGAGAGAGAAAGCTGCGCACGCGAATCCATTGTAAGGGATTTCTGATTGAACAGGGGGGTGGTAATCAGCTGGCGCAGCCTCTGCAATGTGCTTTTGCCACCGTAGTTGACCTGTGTCCTTCGGTGTGACTGGTATCCGACAGGATGAGGATGATCCTCCTGCCTGGCGGTCCTGGCGGATGAAGGGACACATGCCGCCGCCGAGCCGAGTTGATAAGCGCGCATGATGTCGGCGACAGGCATCACTATCTGGCCCCCCTCGTGCGAATTACAGAGCCACCGATGCCCCCATTGGACGATCGCAGTAGCTCTACACAAGCCACCGCAGCGCCTAATACCTCAAAGGGGATGAGCTGGCGAGATGGCGTTTCCCGTTTGTGGAGACGAGCCTGGGACTTGGTGCTATGGAGTGGTGGCATGCAGATACTAACGAAAATTAGAGACAGCATCCATGCTAGTCAGTGGCAGAGTCAGCGCTGGACCTGGGGGGTGTGCTGTGTACCGTAGTCAGACCTTTCCCTTCTAAAATTCGGATCGGATGCGGTCATGCATAGTTATTCAGGGCCATGTATACTGATTTTAGTCGGCCGATGATGAAATCGATGAGCGGATCGTTCGTCCCGTGGTAAGATTGTCCAGCGTTTTCCCGGTACCAATTGGTGGGTTATTCATAGTCAGGCAGAGGTACCGACGCCGTGGCTGTAGGGATCCCACATCCATTTTCTCATTTTCCGAATACTCGAATCAACAAAGGCCGTAGAGGAGGGGGTACGAGAAGGCTGGAGGATGCGAGGTGTTCGCGGCCCCATTCAAGAGCATCCGATGACGTCATATTCATTTGCTTTCGGCGTGGCGTTCGAGAGGGCAGCCGCGGTGGAAAGAAACGGACGATCGCGGTCAATCTTTTCCTTCGATGAGATTCCAAACCCCCTCACCTGGTCGGGAATGATCTCGAGATCCAATTTGGGGCGAAGACAAAATAATGGATTGGAGTGGAGGGGAGGGGGGGAGAGCTTGCTTGGAATGGTCTGTGGTTTGCAAGCCCGAGGAGGGGGCAGGAGAAGAGCTTCCTTTGTGGTGTGTGCTTTGAATAATGCATTCAAGTTCAGTCTACGCGCACACGCACACACAGCACACACAGCACACAAACACACATCCATTACCCACTTGGCTAGTCCCATGTCAATCCCCGCCATGATGGAGTTGGTTTCCACCTGTCTGTCTCCTCTTGGGTGGCAAATTCCATTCCACTTTCCCCCCCCCCCCCCCCCTCTTTCTGTGAGAGAGATTGATCGATCATGCCATACGGTGTACATGATGTGCATGAATCAACTCACTGTTGAAACCGCTGTATAGTGTATACCCATCGCATCATCCACCACCCCTACTTCCATAGTAAGGTACCAGGCACGGTCGATAGAATGGGGCTTTCACCGAGATTGGATGGGTCCGTGCTAATGCAACAGGAGTTAGTTCATAGCTCGAAAATGGCCTGCAATGGGCCGAATGGTTCCGTCTTTTTTGGTGAGTTATGGAAGTGATAGTCGTGACAGTTCACAACTTCGTATAGCGGGAACAGAATGATAGCCGAGACGGATGAAGAATCCGCATACTCTAAGTGGGTGCAGACCCTGTGTTGCATATCTCAAACATTTCTCCAGCAGATTGATCAGCTACCAATAATGGTGTGAGAGGGAAGAGGGGCTTTCAATCCTGGGTAGATTGCAACACCTGGCTGGAGCATGCATGGATGACTCTGCAAAACTGGCCGGAGAAGCATGCTTAGTGATTACACAGCTTTAGGTGAACGAGCCAATGGCTCGGTGAAGGGTGACACTGTGTGAAACCCATAGTTAAGATCATATCGACTGGTTTTCCCTTTGTTCGGTCTCGTTTCTTTCGGGAGGCTCGAGGCAAATTGTGGTAGAAAGGTAGGTAGAGGCTGCTGCTGATTCGCCGTTGTTGAAGCTTTGAGGCTGTTGGGGAGGTTCTGGAACGATCGATTTTCGGGAATCTCTCCCACATCAGAAAGGGCGTCAACATTTTATTGATGCCATGGATTTCTGGCTGGAAAAAAATTCTGGCGAAGAGATTGTGTGGTTACCAATTGGAACTGGAGGAGCATCCCTTTACTACTAGCAGACAGTGAGTATTCTATACTAGGATATTATATTATGCCTACGTATCTACTAGTGGTACGTGTGATTGTGTACACTTATTCGCCTGCTCGCTGGTATCTTTTATCCCCATACTGATGTATATGTACAGAAACAGATGGATGCAATGCTAACATTAGCAACTAATAGAGGAATTTAAGCATTTGGGCACCATTCAGGCATCCTAACAAGGCCATGAGAGCAGAACTCTTGTCACACATCACACAGTAGCTTTGTGTCGCTGACATCCCAGACCACCTATAGAACATACTATCCTTATGAAAGAGTCACCTTGACACACTCCGCTGGTATTGATACTGATGGATATAAAGGTAGCCTATACAGAAGTTCGTCCTTTTCCTTGGAAGTCTCCTTACAGCTCAGAAAAGGTTCCCGGTCGGAGCTTGGATTGAAGGACACGCCATGTACCAAAAGGCATGAAAGTACCCAACAAGGCCAAAGGGGCCTTTAGAGAAGCCTTGCTGTCTTGTTTTCTCAAGCTCTACCACTTATAATGAGACAGTTTCAACGACTTCAACGGATTCAGGTCTCAAGTCGCAAAAGGCAGCGCGATCTCCACTTCAACAAAGCTGCCGCTTAGCGTGACCTTAGGAGCACCGTCGTCAGCAGCCTCCTGCAGCTATCATTGGTTCTGCGCCGGACTTCTGTACCCTAGCAAACTCGTCCATTTTCCCATCCTGGGTTTGATCATTGGGGTCTTTATCTACTAGTTGTGGCTGTTTGACTCATACAACCGTTCGGGATCAACCCCCGAAAAATGAAAAAATCAAAATAAGAAAAAGTAATGGAGAAAAAAAAAATGAAGGAAAAAAAAAAAAAAAATGACAGTGGCCCCGGCAGAAGACGCGCCTGGAGCTAGGAGAGAAGAGAAGGGGGGGAAAATAAAAGAGGAAGAGCTCGGAAAAGGCATTGATAGTGGGGGTGTTTTGCCATGGTGCTGAACGCGACATATGCTAAGAGAGACCCAGCCACGCCGCTGGTGGCGGCTCGGATTGGACCAAGGGGTTTCCGGAAAAGGACGAGATGAAGTTGAAGTGGTGTTGCATTGATTGGCTGGTATCCCATCCGGTCCCCCAAATCAGATGTGGAGCCTTCCGAAGCACTGCTAGTACGAAATACTCCGGTACATGCGGTGCCACAAATTCCCAGATACCGAATAGGCAATAGACTGTGTTTCAAAGGACGGGGCTGGATTCAGGAACGGGTAAAAGGAAGGCTATCAGCAGAGAAGAGGCGAATAATAGTAAAAGAACAGGAACCAAGACACAAGAAGGGGGAGAAGCTCCAGGCGACGGAAGAATGAACCGACGAGGAGCAGCCGGCGAAAGCGAAACAGGCTAATATATATAAAGTATAACCAATTCAGCGGGAAAACCAATGTTAAGCTCCTTCGGTACTAAGTACCATAGATTGAGCGGATTTCAAATCTTGGTACCTACTAGAAGTGCAATCTCTCCCATGCAGACGATAAAAGTACTACTAGAGTAGCTAACCTTGGAGGCCCGGAAAACAGTATGAGTACTTAATACATTGCATAGAGGGGCAACAGTGCCAGATTTTTTACTACTACTTAGAGAGGCCACTTGTATCGGATCCATATTCTTTACACAGCACTAGTTGACTTCTGTTCTAATTCCCTCTGTATGGGATAAACAAGGGCAAAAAGAAAAAGAAGGACTTTCATAGTCTAACATGTACTACTTTAGAGGACTAAAGCTACTTCATTTTGTGGTTACGATGCAGGCAGAAGAATTCTGCAGGATGATCGCATCCCCATAGAGGCTTTCATAACCTACAGGGCCTGCAGCCACAACCAAAAGAAAAGGGGGGAAGGGATGGGCTGCATACGTGCCACAACTCCCGCAGAAAGCCGAGCAGCAGGAGTGGTTGTTTTGACGCTGTACACAGTTACTAGGTAAGAGGTAATGTAATGCTCACTGGGCGGGATGGAGATCGGGCCCTAGTGGGAATGTAGTACCCTTGCCTGGTCAGGTGGTAGACTATTTGGTACTAAGGTTAGCTTTTGCTATCATCATCCATTAATTATTTTTACTATTAAAATGAATCCGTCATTATATACTATTCTTTTAAGGAACTAGAAGGGGAACAAAAAAAAAAGAAGAAGAAGAAGAAGAAGAAGAAGAAGAAAAAGAAAATAAAGTCCATGAAGACAGGATTTCTTTTTTTTTTCTTATTATTTTCTTATTATTTTCTTTCTTTCTTTTTTTTTTTTTTTTTTTTTTTTTTTTTTTTTTTTTTTTTTTTTTTTTTCTTTTTTCTCCCCTCCTCTCTTCACAGTAACCCCCCCATCCCAACTTTTGCCTCCACAATCGCTCCCCGTTGTTCTCTCTTCCTTCCTATCAGCTCTCAGAATGACTATTTATGAGGTGAACTGATCCTTGATCCGCCATAACAATGAGCCATGGACCATGACGGGATTTGGGTGACCCATCCCGAACACCGTTTGAAGCTTCGACAATCACGGTACGCAGTATCACCAATGCCTTGTTCTTATTTCCCCACCACCTCCAGTCTATTTGGTCTTAGGGCTGGCCGTGGCTTAAGTTTCTCTCTTACTATCCTTCCACGACCCCCTCCCCAAACACAGCAGAGTAACAAATCTGAAGAAGTTTGTATGCACACGGGCCAGTGGTTTTTGTTTTCTCTTACCTTTTCTTTCATTCCCTTTTTCTTTTTCTTTTTCTTTTTTTTCCTTTTTCATACTCTTTTCCTTTCCCCCCAACTACACACCCCTCCGTGTCCTCCTCCCCACCTCTTTCCCCTTTCCAATTGCATGTCCCTTTCCCGAACGGTCTTTCCCCGAAACTCATCTGGTCTTTCTTCCATTCACATTCACTTTCTCTCTATCTATTATTATCTTTGGTTATTGCCATCTTCTCTTTTCGGTAAATGTTTCAAGGAAGACCTGCAAATTATCTACCCTGGAACCTGCAATTGCCACACACTTCAGTCCAGTTTCTCTTCCTTACGATGTTGATTGTTAATGCATCTCAAGTTCTTAACGCTGCCTAGATCCTCCGATCATCCAATAAGAAATTCCGATTCTTCAACTGACTACTAGTACTAAGTACGTCGTCTTAGTGACCGCCGTCGACACAGACCTAAGGGCAACTGTAGCCATGAAGGAGCAAAAAAAAGAAAAGAAAACAAATTAAAAATAAAAAGACACATGCTGGCGAGTGGTGTCGTGCTGTAGATCAATTCTTTTCTGGAGCTATAAATCTCCTACAGCTGTCAATCCCGATGGTCACTGCCACGCATGCACCTCGGGCTAAGGCCCATCAAACGCTCGGAACCAGTACATGCAGGACCCTCTCGAATTTGCCACCTTCCAGCAATCTCATTTACTACTACTACAGCATTACCTACTACTAACTCATACCGCTAAAGCGGGTTGGCTACGCTCCTTTAGTCCTCGCAATATCACTGGCAATCCCTTTTTTAAACTGTCAGAGGAAGATCCATGGATTCCACCGGCTGGGGACAGAATTCCGGTACCCAATCATGGCCTCCCACAAAAGCCATCGATGCCATCGAGACCGTCCATTTCACCCTCTTGCCAAATGACCTCTGACTTAATCCAAGTAACCCTAAGCACGACGCCGTCCCCATTTCTCAATGAATGTGGCTGTTTCGTCCTTTTTGGGGGGGGGACATGCCACCTTTCCGGGCCTACTTCTTGAAGTGAGCCACTTTCCCGCTCAGTGTGATTGGAGTATACTCTCCTTCTCTCTCCATCGTGTTCATTTTATTCCTTTCCTTTCCTTTTTTCTTATACCCTTTTTTTTCTTTTTGCCCATGTGGATGCTCTCCTCTCCATTCCCATTATTGTCTATTTTATTCTGTTTTTATTATTGACTCCCCTATCACTACGATTACTGCCAGTACTACAATTGTTATCATTGTTGTTGTTATTATTATGATTATTACCATTATTATTACTTCTTGTGGTTGTGGTTGTGGTATTGATTTTCCCCGTCCTATCTTTCCCTGTGCTTCCAACCCCTGCTTTTCCATTGTACCTTTTTCATTCTCAACCTTCCCCTAGACGCTTGTCTTCCTTCTACATCCACAATCATCTTGGAAAATCGCGAAAAAAAGAAAAAGAAATAAATAAAACAGGTCGAGGGAGCCTCTTCTTCTGGTGGCCAGTTGACTTCATCGACGCCTCTTTCGCTACCTCTTTTCCCTCCGGATCCCCGGTACGAGCAAACCACAATTTTGTTCTTGCCTATGTCTGGGTGAAATTTCCGGGAAAAGATCGGGATCGAGCTTGTTGTCGATCGTGCGTGGTAGTTGATTGGGCCTCTGCATGGGAAAAGAACTAAAAGCGTTGAAGCAAGGCCCGATCCGCATCGCAGCCCCGATTTTTAAACTGTGGATATCCTCTAGGCTGGAGGGAGCCACAGCCACAAAGGGAGGGAAGAAAGAAAAGAGAGAGAGAAGGGCGGAGGAAGGCAGAGAGACAAGAGTCCAGATCATTGGGCTTTCACGGTCTCACAATCCTCTGTGCGCCACCACCGGCCAGTCACCAATATAGACTTGGCTTGGGTTCTGACGAACACGTCCCTAGGGGGGCCCATTATTGCCCTCATTTCCGTTCCGATAGTCTTCTTTACCCACCTGGCTGTGAAGGACCTGCCCTTCCGAGCTCTGACGGTCAGAAGATCCGTTGGACTACTTGGGCTCTGCCGACCTGGTTGGTCTGAAGGGCCCTCCTTCTCCATAGTCTCCGCTTCAGGTCTGGCTACGGTGCGTCTACACAAGGATTATTCATGATTATCGTGATTATTTCTCCCGTCACCGACATCAAAGCCACCGACTGTTGATTGCAGGGTGCTCCTCTTTCTGTTATCATCGTGGGGGGCACGGTCTTTCTGTCATCGCTCTCCCTGCCTGTTCACATCCTAAGGTATGTTTGGCGATAGTCGTCTTTATCTGTTCCCCTCCTCTTCCGTTTCTTTTTCCTTTCCTTCGGTTGCGATCCCACAGGACTGTTTGGTGTTTCATTTCCCTTCACCCTTCACTTTGAAAGTTCACCCACCCACCCCCTGGCTCAACGCCCATGGGGAGGGAGAACACTCTCTTTCGCGATTAATCGCCTTGCCCCCATCAATCCCTTGATAATCCACCTCAATAGTCCCCAATGTCTGCCAATTTTCCTATACCTCTGAAACTGCTAGGGGGATGGAGAACGCGGCTTCTGTGGTGGTTGCCACAGGCGCTCGAGGGACAGGCACCCTATTCCCTTCAATTTGCATTAGCCCATCGTCCTTTGGCGTGATTAAGGGCCACTACGGCACAGTGCTTGTGCCCTACGTCCCTCTTCGCCGCGACGCTCGTTTTCTGGTCTCTGTGGCGTCAAAGAGCCTGGAAGTTGCTGCTATATACCATCTGATTTCCCCTCTTGCATCTTTTTATACTGTCTTATTTTTGCCCTGGCCTATGGATATTATTTCCTGGTCGTGGTTCTGCATCGTGCCTCTGTGCGCGTAGCCGCCTATGCCCCTCCCCTTTTTTTTTATGCCTCTGATACCCAATTGTCCCGTTTATAATACTTTCCACGCTTGACTTGTTCTCCACCCTTTTCCTAAGGCAGCGCGGCGATTCGTGCGTGCATCTTTTACTGAGTGGCTCCGTGTCTTCGTTCGCCCAGTCCTACAACTGCACTGTTTGCCCCCAAAAAGAACCCGACGATTTAGCACTCAGATGTCAGGCGGACCTTCCCTTGTGTTTTGGTGTGCTCGCTCAACCTTTTATAATCGTCTAAGTGTTTCACTTCTTCACTCTACATATCCTCCTCAGCCTACTTGACTTTGTTCTATTGGTTCATGTGTAGATTCCGCGTCCTTCTTTATCTCGGTCTTGCCTGTACAAGTCAGTAATCCCACTTGTCCATACCCTCTTACGCGCACCAGTCTTCGGGGACCTTTCCACCCTCTTATTGATCCTTCTTGTTTTTTGTGGCTTATTTCCCCCTCTTCCTTCTTCGTCTTCTTCTTTCTCTTGTCTCTTACTACTGCAGCCTCGGGCTATCAGTCTTCCTCGCTTGTCGGCATTTGCATTCATCGTCCCTTTACTTTGCAAAGCGCATCATTTGGAATTTTTGTGGAAGTAATTAATCTTTGGTATGGCACCGTCAAGGTTCTAACCAGTGTTTGCATATCTTAGGCACATCACTTGGCTCCCCGGCGGAATTATTGCCCGCAAATTTTAGAGCGTACTTGAACCCACAGGTTGGGGCAAGGTAAGTTGTTGCACCCGTCCCTCGCCAGCTCCCCTTAGGCTTCCGAACCCCCCAGGTATATTTGAGATGACTCAACTAATCATGTGGAGGAGTGTGCCTGTCCTGGGTTTATCATTTGTTTGTGTCTATCATGACATATCCCAATGGTGACGCTCCTTCGGCTCTCTCGAACTCAACGCAGGAGGGTCCGAACGGAGCCAAACCACAGGCCTTCAATAAGTCACATGAAGTAGAGGAGCCTCCTCCACAATCAGGTATGTTTCTTACCTGGGATAATTATTAATTATTCTGTGGGATTTTTGGTAGAACTGAAATCTGGCTCAGTGTCGACAATCACCACTTCCCGCGAAGCTCCTCGATCGGATAATGACCAACAATATCCCAAATCACAGGCCCAGATGGCACAGGCCACACGTGGAGGGGCGCCTTCTCTTAACATGCGGGACATGAGATCTGCATTGCCTGGGTATCAGAGTCATTCCATCCTATATGAGCAGCATCATATTCAGCAGTCCTTTGTTCCGACAGCTCACCCTCATGGCGTTGTATACGCAATGCAGCCCTTGCCGTCATTTACGGGACCGCCAATGAATCCTAATATGGCCTTCAACGGTCCCTTCAATCAGGTTTACACGCCTTATCTTCAGCAGCAACCCGAGGACCCTCTTCTGCCTCCCGGTGCGGCGGGTTACCAGTCTTTGGGCCCCCATTCAGCCGCTCACATGAATGTCCATATACCTGGCCAATCTGGATACGGTCCAAACTATTACACCCAGGCCGCATACACAGCTGCCCTTGGACACGGCCCGGGTCCTCCGACTACATCATCTCCAGTGCAAGTGCAGCCACGCGTTCAGCCTCGGAACACATTGGGTCCAAAAACCAAATTGGCACCCGGCTTGGGGAAAGACAATAAGCAACGACGTCTGGATCTGGAATATGACGTCTCCAAGACCATCGTGGACGGATCAACACCTATGAGGCCCCACCCCGTTCAAACATTTTCTGCTGGTAAGTCTGGGCCCGACCATGCGAGAGGCGAGTTATGTGTTTTTGACATGACTTCGGTATACCAGACTCAGGATCGCATTCATCTAATACCACTACGTCAAGTGCTCCAAGAGGACCGCCGCGAAAGCCAAAGCAATCTGGACATGCACTGTGGGTCGGCAATCTTCCTCCCGGTACCAATATTGTTGACCTGAAGGACTACTTTTCTCAGGACGCCACAAAGGAACTCGAGAGCGTCTTCCTCATCTCTAAGAGTAACTGCGCATTCATTAATTACAAAACGGAGGCCGCCTGTGCTGCGGCATTGTCAAGATTCAACGACTCCAGATTCCATGGAGCACGTCTTGTATGTCGGCTACGCCAAGGGGCTGTTTCGCTGGGTTCCAACACTGAATCTATGGGCTCTTCTACCCCTGCTACATATCAAGATGAAGAAACCAAGACATCGGACGCTGTGACTGAGAAGAAGGCTACAGAAGGTAGCCTTTCGCACACTCGAGTCCCTAGCAGATACTTTATAGTCAAAAGCCTAAGTGTTGATGACCTCGAACTCAGTCGACAGAACAATATCTGGGCCACTCAAACTCATAATGAGAAGCAGCTAAACGAGGCTTACGAGGTGAGCTCTGTGCCCCCCCCCCCCCCCCCCCCAACTAGATAAGACTTGTCGACAGGGGAGAATAATAGATCGCTGACAACTTAGCAGAATGCTGATGATGTCTATCTCATCTTTTCCGCCAATAAGTCAGGTGAATATTATGGATATGCCCGTATGATGTCGCCGATACAAGATGACGAGAACTTGGCTATGGAGATGCCCTCGCGGCTGGACAACCCCCCTGATCCCGAGGCTCTAGATGTGACACCCACTCCAGCAACATCCACTGCGCCTAACGGACGAATAATCAATGACAGTGCGCGGGGGACCATATTCTGGGAGGCGGAGACCTCAGAAGATGAGAGCGGTGCGAGCAAGGAGAAAGAGAAGGTTATTCAGGAAAAGGCAGAAGAAGCTACAGATATGGGGGCACAATTGATTGGGAAGCCGTTCAGAATTCGATGGCTTTCGACTACACGAGTTCCGTTTCATCGTACGAGAGGGTTGCGGAATCCCTGGAACTCAAATCGAGAAGTGAAGATCGCTCGCGACGGTACGGAGATTGAGCCGGAGGTGGGGTGGAAACTTCTGCAGTTGTTCCACTCACAGCCTCAAGACTAGGACACACTGCATATCCTTCAAAAGAAAACGTGAGAAGGAATGTGACCACCGCGAGAAAGACTCGAAGATGCATGAGCGAAAAGACAAAGGGCAGAAGAGTGAGAAGAACGGAGGAACAGATGGCTTGGGATGCTGAAAAACGAATCGTCCGGCGCCATACTGTTGCAGCATGAGTTGGTACTGCCCTGAGAGACCTTCCCATCCCACTGGGAGTGTGTCGAAAGTGGACATGCTTCTCCTGGAGTATGTCTGCCTCTAGGGCCACACGCCCTCTGATTTCCGGATAAGGAAACACACATCCTGAGGACTGGCCAAAGACCAGAGGTATACGAATAACTCCTCAATTACTGGGGCAGAGATAAGACAGTACACGTACCTTATCTACGCCAAATCTATATAGAAAGCTATACTACATTAGAAGAAAAACAAAAACGGATATAGTCTGGGATATAAGCCAGAGGCCAAAAGAAAAGCAAAGAAAAAAAAGAAAAGAAAAACGCCCACAGACTTGACACATGGCATATGAGTATCGGCATGTTTTCTAGCTAGATATAAAAAGGCACAGCTCCCAACACAGCACCCATAAGCGTATAGCAAGATCAATACATTCATTTCAGATATAAGCTGCAGTTGTAACTTCGTAGTGGTTTCGCAAAAGGGTAGGTGAAAACCAATACCGTATCATAATACATACGAATGTCTAACATGCATAGAGAATAATACCCTTACGTAACATACCGGCGCTTATATGGGTATATTTTATCGAGACAACAGTGCTATGTAAGGTATGTACTTTTGGCATACCATGCATACCAGACATGCCGCATCCTTCCTACCCTTGCCTACTTTGAGTAAATTCAACAACCGCCAAAACAGTACTTATGTGACCGGAAAGAATACTGACGAGTGATATTGATGGTAGATACACACAGCTTCTCCTTCTCTAAATTCAACGTCAACTGTGAAGAGAACGAACCACCGGTCAAAAGTTAGGTACTTTGTAGGTGATCTACTAGTAATTACTGGGTCTATATGGGATGGACGACTCATGAATCATCGACCCCGGATCGTCCTGTCTGGTTCACCGTTCAGCTGCACCCTGCCCAAGAAGGCTAGACCCGTTCTGGCCCACGGTCAAGAGTCAATCGAGGTGGTTTTGTGGGGTAAAACCTTCCCAAGCTTTCATTCCTTTCCTTGTGCTCTCTGGTTGTTGTTAAAGGCTCTCTTTCCCTCTCCCTTCTTCCCCCTCTCTACCCCTTCTTTCCACTGGAATCGTCCCGTTCCTCCTTTTCTTCATCCCCCTCCGCCCTTCATCACCAACTGTTTGTCAGGTTGTTCTTCCCAAGATCCCTGCCGGCTACGGCCTGGCTTTCTTCTTTTCTTCCCTTTCTCCCTCTTCTTCACTTCTTCACAAGCTACGGCTACTTCAAAGCTTACTGACTTTACCACCCCCTCTTCAAATCATTCCTTCACGAATCTTCCCCTCCATCATCTTATTTTCAAAAGGAAAACAAATACATATATTCCTCACTATTCTAGCTACTACCCACCTTACTCACCACTACCATCATATAAATTCAAGGTATTGGGGGAAGGGCATTGGGTGTTTGCATATTTCCAGTAAGTTGGCTTCGCCCATAATAAACCGGTAGTGAATCAATCCATCATGTGTTTCTTACTAGCACTGAGTCTGGAACCCTTTCCTCCCTTGCGCAGTGTTCCCATAGCACTCAACCGCTGGTTTTTTGGTTCTCCGATCCTTTTGCTCTTAAGATACACCCTCAACCATTTCCACTGTATTATATTGCCACCGCCACATGGAAGGTCCCAAGTTTGGGTTCTTCGCTGAATATCTCCCTCCGACTGACATTTGCCGGTATCTCCCATCTAGGTTCTTAATGGGGATTGTTCTGCTGCCTCTTCCGTTGCTCTCCCTATCGAAGCGGCTACCCGATTGACGTCATAAGTTCTGGTATTGATCTGAAGGCTCATCATCAGTATCTCTTCCAATCTCAGTCTACTATTCATTCTAGTAACTCTAATCTCGGTACATCTATTTCCCATTCCACCTAGTGTTACCCTTGTCTGGGGAGACTAGATATTATTCGTTACTCGCCTTATACTTGACTATCTGTCATCGTCCATCTACCCTTTCTTCTACACTTGTGCTTGTGATAAATATCCTGGAGCCATCGACTACCCATCTGTTACCATGTCAAACGACCGGTCAACATCTCCCATCTCCGTACCGCCCCCATCGTCGCGCCAGCGTCGAGCATCTCTGGCATCTGGGATCTCCTTTTCGGATTATCTTTCGAGATCCGGGAGTCAAGGAGCTGCTGGCGCACCACCTAGCTCCATGGCTAATACGGTCGCTGGCAGTCAGCCGAATCATGGACGACGACTGTCTATAACCACATTGGGACTCTCTGGCTCTCCAACCCAAACTTCTCCCTTTGGGCCACGACACATCCGTCATGGGAGTATCTCTAGTTCCGTGGGATCCAATTCGGCAAACCCAGAGGAAGCCGTTGTGGAAGACAACGAAAATGGACCTCCCAACGCCACCCCTAGCTCTCCTTTCACTCGACGTCTCTCCTTTGGCGCACAGGCATTGCGTGATGCCCGTGGAGGAAGCATTGGTAATGGTAGATATCCCTCTTCTGCATCTCAGGCGGCTGGAGGGCGGCGCAATTCGTCGTTAGCCAGTCCTCCCTCTGCCCCTAGCCCCACAAACTCAACTGTTGCAAGTACATACAAAGCCTTTCCCCAGAACGATAGATCTAACCCGTCTTGGCGACAAGTAGGCGAAGGCTTCAACTGGTCTGAGGCCTTGCGGACTCGGGCCGAGCGAGCGCCGTCTTTGGGCGTTGTGTCGCCTAATTCACCTCAAAGCCAGCATGCAGCCAATTTGGGCAACCAGAATCACCATCAGAGGGCTGCTTCAATCGCCTCGATGGAGCAGCCAGCTCGAGAGATGCCAAAACAGCCCAAACAGAATAAGCCTGATTTCTTTCAGGAAAAGATCCTTCGGGGTGATTTCATGGACTAAAGATGAGGGTTGTTTCTCTGGTTATATCATATTTGCCTAGCTGCTGTTTCATTTGTCGCCCCTTTCCTTCTTTCCCTTATTCTACGTTGTCTTCGCTATGTGCGTCAGGTCTATGCTTCATTTCAGTTCATTACATTTTGTCCCTCCCTTTCGGGGAAGAGCACTGAAAAGCCGTGGGTTTCCTTGTTGAAATCAGAAAATTAATCCAGATACGAGATCGATGGGGAAAGGGAAGAAAGAGGGGGAAAGGAAAAAAAAACTTAAAAGAAAAAAAAAGAAAAGAAAAATGAAAAAGAAAAATGACAAAGAAAGATTTATTCGGGCAGCTCCAATCACGGCCGCTATCTTATGGATCGCTCAGTCACTCTGAGGAAGGGTTTTCCTACTGTTGCATGGATATTGACATGATCTATAATTTTGACGAATGTTTCCTTTAGCATGCATTTTTCATGTATTTTTTTGTTTCCGCATCAGTTTCCGTCATTCCGTATACGTGCGGATTATTTCGTGATATTATCTCCATCTTTGATGTGATTTACTCCGGAGCCTGCTGGTCAGACCCAGTTATGATTCTTATCCTTGGGTCCCACAAATTGCCTACAATGTGATACTGCCCGTTATTTCGAATGAACACTGATTTATGTTCTGGGTGCATCTGAATATCGACAGGAGCCTAAGTGTCAGAAATACATAAAAGTATATGATACTATTTGATTGATCTCGGTGTATAGGCAAGTTCTCGCGTCTGCTGTGTGGTAGTACAGCTGCACCTAATTTATCTTTTTGCTATGACATTTGGTGCGCAGGATGTGCTGGCCTATAATGCACTATTTTTCCCAGGATCTCACCAGCACATGTCTCCATGGTGTAGTGGTTATCACGTGGGTCTCATACGAACAAGTATGACTTGAAGGCCTTAACCTTCAGGAAATCCCAAGGCCGGGAGTTCGATCCTCCCTGGGGACACAAGCATAACTTTTTTTTCTGCTTTCTTTAATTCCCCCTCTTTCCACCCTCTATTTTCTCCCAGCCATTGACATGTTCATAAGTCAAGCATCCATGACACCCAACTCGATTGTAGGAGTTCTTCCATGTGAACAATGTAAAGATCTAATTACACAAAATATACCGTGTACTTCTTCAAGTATTATATGACTTCAAGGACTAGTAGTGCGTGGTGCATACATACATAGTTGATGCACGATCACTCGGTTGTTGTTGAGTAGGCCTCCCAGTGCATCGTTTGTCTGTTACACTAACTAGTACTATCTATATATATATCTCTTTTGTCGGCCCATCAGGTATCCAGGTCAGTCAGATCCGTGGCTGGCACTACTTTCCTTTTCCCCAAAGGGAGAAAGACCGGGGAAGAAGGCCATAGAGAGCGCACGTAAAAGCCACATTAGTAGAGGGAAGGTAGGCAGGGAGAGGATCTTGTGCTATGGCGAATGAACCCTGATGTTAATTTCAGACTTTTTTCCACTGGTGTGAACCACGCCCCAGTCATATGAGCCACTGATAAGCTAGTGGTAATGGCGAGTAGCCTGATCTAATTCTGGTAGAATGCGAAGTTTCAGTCGATCATGTAGTATACTTTGGATGCATAGGTAGCAGGTAAGATCTGGTAACTGTATATAAACTATACATACATTCAACTGCCACCTACGGGACTGAGAATCACTGCGAGAGATAATTGTATAATATGTGCCAGACGGCTTTATATATGTATTTGAAGCCCAAGATGATTACTACTCGCAAGTAAAAATGAAGGTAATTGGAATGTTTTCTAAAGAGCATTAAGTGAGTGGGTCAGAGCTAGTGTTTTCGACTTCCGCGAACATGATGAGCCACAACCCGGGCTCTGCCCTTCATCTGAAAGCACCACACAAAGTGATAAGGATAAGAGGCGCGGGCATTGCTAAGGCTTTGACTGGACACCACTATGTCCTTATCTGAGCAAGAAAGTAAGCGCAATGAGAATGAACGATGGCATTGGAACAGAGTTGGATGTTCGACTTTGATCTTACAAATAGCGGATACCCCAAGAGCAGCGTGAGAGCCGAACGAAACGAGGGGGTAAAAAAGGAGTCAGTGGCAGGACCTCACACCCGCTCCGTTTTTTGGATAGAAAGAGCTTATGAGGCCTAATAGGGAATGCCATTGGTCAAAAGCTGGAATTGGTCATATCCCTTTGTCGAAACGCTCATGTACGACTTGCGGACGAGCTCACGCATGTACTCAGCTGCTTCCCTCTCGGTTTTATCGAGTACAAATCGATCGCGGAAGTTCTTCAACGTATCCGGCTTGAAGCAGGGAAGACCGCTGTCAAGCATCAATGACACGATGTGGGACAGCTTAGAACTGTACGGACGCGAAGCAAGGAATGCCTTCACAACCAGAGACTCAAACCACTTGTAAGGCTGCGTGCTAGTAGGGCTATGAGAGCCACCACCGGGAAGACCGAGCCCACTACCCGAGCCGCTACTTGGATGAGTGTGTGCATGGTGAGTACCGCTCATCACCGCAACCATCTCGGATGTCAACTTGAAGGGGGCACGCTCGAATCGCACACCTCCGGGTGCGATATCGAAGCAGAACCCGAAGTCAATATGAATGATGTGGCCAGCGTCGTCAACCATGATGTTCCCGTTATGCCGATCTTTGAACTGTAGGAGGTAGGAGATGACAGAATAAGCAGCCATACTCTTGACGAAATTGGTGCGTGCTTCCTGGAATCGTATAGATTCCTCCCCTCCATACTTGGAGATAAAGTAGTCATACAGGCCATTGACTGCCTCGCGGCCCAGCATATCGCGAGAGATCGAATTGGGAAGCACATCAATAACGCCACAACCGGGGGCCGTTGAAGTAACTCGATATGGGAACACCCAAACATCAAGGCCAACACTAGCGAATATACCCCTGAAAGCAGCAATCATTTGCAAAGCTAACATGTCTTGACGGCAGTCATCGCCAACTTTGAAAATGGCTGACTGCCATACTTCATAGGTCTCTTGATCGACGTTTGAAGGTCGTGTATCACCGGTCTTTTGAGTGATTTTGTCATCTTCTGACCGTGCCCTTGTTTTCTGAATCCTGAACGTCGCCATATAGGGCGCCTTTGCGTGGCTCTGGAGAGGTTTGCCGGATTTGCGATCGATTCCCACAACAACACCATCGGGATTGCTCGGAAGGTATACACCGACTTCCACCTTGATCTTACGAAGTTCCTCTTCGATCTTCTCCTTTTTCTCTGCCTTGCTTCTTTTGATGTAGGGTCGAAGCTTTCCGGAAATGCCTGTGATTTCATTGAAAAAGGAGAATTCTTTCTCATAAAACTCACGCTCCTCATCTGTGAAGCTTGAGATCAAAGCATCCATGAATTTGTCCAGTGTTGGTTTGAGAGGGTCCGGCTAATGTTACTCGTTAATAAGTTTCATTGACAGATAACACTCAAGTGCACTCACAATCTGAGAGTCCTCATCTTTGTAGGAATTGGCTTTCATATTCCATATGACTTGGTGCGCAAACAGCTGAGACAACTTCGCTGTCTCCATGATATATCTTTCTACATAGCCCAGTGCATCATATCGCAAAGCTTGGACTAGTTGTGGCACAAAGTAGAAACGAACATCGACTGAATGACTTTCGAGGGCTTTCATCGCATACTGCAGTATGAAGGGATGGTTTCCATAGGTGGGTAGAAAGTAAGTCAGGGCTTCGGCAGGGTTGACAGGGGCCCAGTATAGGAGGAACTAGCCTCATCAGTCCAGAATCACAAATACGTAAGCGACGGTTGGCATACCTTCAGCTGGCTATGGACGTCGGCAGGAAGAGCAGACCCAAAAAGAACTTCAAGGGCACTTGGCTCGTCAATAGCCTTGTCCGGAAAGTTGAGCACCAACCACCGAATGTCGTTCTTTAACTTTGTAGACGGGAAGCGGGTAGAAAGATGTATGGCCAACCCTGGGGCTTCGGACCACGCCAGACGTAGTAGATTGGTCGCATCCTGGACGAGGTGTTAGATGCAATTATGTTTATCACGGGCATCAAGCAGTATGCTCGTTGACAGGATAACATACCTCCGTAAATACCCTGACTGCGGCTGACTGTGCCATATTATGTTTCCGGTCTGGTTCCAAGGGGTAAAGCCAAACCCTAAGGCGTGACCTTTCGTCCTCCAGAAGAATCTGGAGAAGCTCCTGTCTTGCCTGAAGCGTCCTAGAAGAGCTACGACTGTGGCCAGTAACTCCAGCGACATCTGCTAGAGCGGAAGAAACGTCTCCCAGGATCCTGTCCTCGGCCTTGATCTGTAACCGGTTGCCACCGAACGACCACCTACACATGAGTGGGCTTAGTATGGATTGTTTAAAATAGTAACCAGATGGAACGTACCTCGGTGGATGTCTAAACCAAGTCAAAGCGGCGGACAAAATCTGGTCTTTGAGCTTCCACTCAAGATTTCGGTCTGGTAACCGAGAGTCCTTCAATACCCGTAGTCCAAACAAGACAATACGAAAATGTAGTTCCCTGGCCAGGGGGTGACCACTGGCCTGCAATAGTCCCACACTTGTTTTATCAACAAGACGGCTGAAAAGTGACTTGACCTGAAAGTTTGCAAGCCGAACAGCAGCAAAATGACTTTCGAAGAACTGCAGAAGCTGGAAATGTGGTGTCAGGATACCTTGGGATTTTTGTTGATTCTTCGCCATCAGAGCTTTGTCGCTGGGGAGCAGCTCGATCTTGCTGAACATTGGATCAACGTAGCTATGTACCCTTGAATAAGCATTGAATCAGAAAGTGCTAGTAGACGATCTTTACTTACTTGCAGTTTAGGTCAAACAGCCCCTTTCGGCGCTGAATCGATTTTTCCCAGGATCCAATAACTTCTACCAAGATTTTGGACTCCACTCTCGGATTCTCATGCATTACTCCGAGCCAGAGGGATATACCAATGTCCATCGACTCCTTCGAGAATATCTCAAAAGGTATCTGAACCAAGTACTGAGCAATGAAAGCAGAAGGATCATTATCACTGCACAGGAGGCCCGCAGCTTGCCGTAGCACATCACGAACGACAACGGTAGGGACAACTTCTCCTGACTTCAATCGTGCATTGAGTTGATACAGCGTATCCTCCATGACTTTATTTGCAGATAGCAAAGATCTGGAGAGCAGATTATGAGCTGGTTATCCCATATTAGCATCTTGAACGTTCACTAATTGAGGTATTACCCACCACCAAGCCCATTAGGTCCCTGCGTTGGGCCACTGACACTTTGTGCATACAAAGTTCTATAGTTCTGACGAGTGGAATATTGAGAAATGAAGTCGGAGGCGACATTTATCTTGCTTAGGCCGTGGCTGTCCATTGAACCTGGAAGAACATGAGGACATTAGAATAACAGTAGCTGAGTCAAGACCGAAGTGTTGTCCTACCAAGACGTTGATCACTGCTCGGGATAAGCGATCCCATCTCAAGCGCGAAAGAGCGCCCCAACAGAATGTTGCCATATCCAGCATGGTCGTCCGAAAGAGATAGGTATGTCTTGACAAGGTGGGTCAGTCGCTTTCTAGAGTTTTAAATAGTAGAATGTCATACCTGAAGCAGGCCTTTTACATCCAAGGGTGCGATATCCATAGCCGCCGCCACCCATGTTTTAGATCGTTCAAGCAGAACATCTAATGTTCTTTTCCTGAAGTTATAGTTGTCAGGTAGATCGGCTTTGACCAACCCCGTGGGTGAAGTGAATGACGGATTCCATTCAAACTCGTCGAGTTCTCCTTCTAGACATGAGCGCCACATGACGGTCAGAAGCTCGAGCAAAGCGAAAAGGGAGTGCTTCTCACACAGAGCCGATGGACATTCATTTATAATCTTGTTAGCACAGAGTACAGCGACGTTCTGTACCCTTTCAACACGATGGCTGCAAGCGATAAAGAAGCCGGCTAGTTCTCTTGATAAATAAGCAACAGAGAAGCCTTCTGATTTCCCGGAAATCGTCAGCGAAAGGTAACTGGCCACTACCTTCTCTGCAATCGCGCTCATACAGCTGGTCATTTCTGTAGTAGCTATGGCCGGGTCGCGGAAGTAATCAAGGAACCCAGTACATTTGCCGGACAGCGCACGAAACTTTTCGACCAAGATCGTAGCGTTGAGGAAAACTACTTGCGGATAGCTTAATCGCTTTGTTTCGGCCTCGTGGCCAGGGAGTTCAGCAAGGAGATTTCGCTTCTGCTCTTGGAAGCGTTGTGAGCCCATTCCTCGCCTAAGGATTGTGTTCAGCTCAACGTCGCTCTCCGTTGCCTCCATACGATCTTCGGAGACAAGGGGAGGAGAGTGCTTGGCAAGTAAGCGCAGCTCCTCAAAATGGCTTTGACCAACAG
The DNA here is from genome assembly GCF_003184925.1 of Aspergillus vadensis CBS 113365. Classification (NCBI taxonomy): domain Eukaryota; kingdom Fungi; phylum Ascomycota; class Eurotiomycetes; order Eurotiales; family Aspergillaceae; genus Aspergillus; species Aspergillus vadensis. The sequence goes on along the minus strand of NW_020292042.1, from coordinate 23,090 downwards.
CTGAATGCATGGATATCCCATGTACTGCGATATTGAACCATGCATCCCGGAATAAAGCAGACACATCCTGATCGTAGTATGTGATAGTATCTGCACTATCCTGCTGTTTCTGGTCTGATGACACGAGCAAAGCCAAGGGCCTTAGAAGAGGACTGATTTCGTCCGCTGCAAGAGCAAGCTCCTTCTGCCTCTCACTTTCGAGATTGGTAGCATCACCCTTGTTTACGACATTCTCCAGCAGATGAACCAGATATACACCGTATAGTGGCGAGTCTCTTTTCAACGTGATAGAGAGATATGCCAATGCACTCTTAACAGCATCAGTAACACTGTTGTAGCCCTTGGCCATGCCATCACGGTATGCTCGATCATAGAACTTGAGCAGGAGCTGAAACTCGGCTTGCCCGGTAGTCAATGATATCGCAGCTGTTTCCGTAATGATAAAAGCGTCAATAGTAGCATTCACCTTCCCAATCTTCTGTAGCAACATGGACTGTGCCAAAGCGCTTATTTTCTCATCATTGCAGCTGGCTGCGATCTGTACAATAGCTCGGACGACATTTTTGTACGAAAGATTATTTGATTCGTCATCACCTGAAAACGAAACCACACTGCCAGTTCTGGTGGTTGGAAGTGCGACAGGTGTATTTCCATGGGCGGAACTATCCCCAAGCATGTGGCTTTGATACGACTTGTCGGTGCCTGAGCCAGAGCTGAGAACATTCCCTAGGGAGTAGAGTGTAGTAATAACAGAATCTTGAGATAGACCACCGAGAACATGTGCAAGGCATTTGCCTGCAATAGAACCGGTGGTACCGGTCGGCGCACCTCCTTCAACGATGAATCTCAACAAAGAGCGGCTCCCTGAGGATGCCATCGCTATGGAAGCTCGCGAAACGACTGCCATGCTTGTCAGAACCGCTGTTGCTAATTCAGCATAAGCCATCTGTCTCGGATCCATAAGTGTGTCTTCTAGCCATGATACAAAGTCTTCCTTATTCGTTGTATCTTCACACAGAATGATACAATTCAAGTATCCAACTAGAGCTAGGGCCTTCATGGAAAAAGCAAGTCGTTGCTTCCAGGGGGAGCCAAGTTGCAGATAATCCGAGCCATCTTCTAAGAGCTGGATCTCATCAGCGATGATGGCTGCCACCCGATCGATAAGAGCAATCTCTGTGTCGTCAGAACTTGTAGCGGTGCCTAAGTTAGGCAGGCTATCGTGTGAAAACTCGACATCTGATGTGCCAATCATGTCGGCCGCACGTGTAACGCATGACTTGATGAACCTGATGAAACCTTCCTGGAGCAACATAGCCCCTAGAGGACGTCCATCAGCATCATAACGGCGAGTGTATTTTCTCCACTCCCTGAGCAGATAACCAGGCATGCTTCCATTCCGCACAATAGACGAGGCAGTCTCAACGGCTACCAAGAACCGCTCGCAGAGCATCGACCGCAAGTTGTTGGCTAAATGGAGCTTCTCGCTTGGAGCCCAGAATGAAGAAAGTGCAGCCGAAGCTCCCAGGAAGCCGACCAGAGAGGCGGATATCGATAGCACGCTGGTTGATTCATGTTCGGCATCCCGACCGTTTGCTTCCGCTTGGTAGTGATGAAGTGGCGCAACTGCTTTGATAGCTTCGGCACAATTGCTCAGATACTCATTGAAAGCACCGGCCACGATGCTACGCAGCGGTGGATGGCTAGAACCCAGTGACAGGAGAGCCAACGTGAGGTTATGAGTCAGGCTCTCCCAGGGCGAAGGTTTCACATTGTGAAGAAAGGGTGAAGGGCGGAAAAGTTGGCTATGCGATTCGGGAAGGTATTGTGACAAAAGTGATACCAGTCTCGAAGCATGCTCGATATTGGTCACGGAAGGAGACGCTTTACATAGAGCAACCAGCACGTCTAGCTCTTTTATACCCTGAAGAGGTCAGTCTAGAAGCCACCTACGAAGCTGGACAGAGAAAAGGAGCCAACGAACCATAGGCACCCGCGATGTAGGAGCTTGGGCTTGCAAGATACCATTAAGTGTATCGTTCGACGGGTGTGCGGGGCATAGTGACTGCTGGGCGAGTCGTGCGATGTCTGAATCGTTGCCGCATTCTGGTCCCTTGACTGCTAATGCCGCAAGCCTATTCAAAGCCGAAGCTCTGATAGTCGAGGGGCTACGGATCCTATCAGCACAAAACCTATCCATTAGAGTTGCAGCTAGCCTACCCATCCATAGTCCCAGTTTAATGCAGCTAATTAGCGTTTATCGGCTTTAAGTGCGTGTGGTGACGAATAAACTGTTGTTTTCCAGAGCATTAATGTCAATTGCCAAAAGGTAGCAAGGGGGAGCCCCTTGATAGGAGATTATGTGTTAGCGTTCCGCGGAGTACGGGGAGCTGGTTCCCTCACGGAGAACCTCGGTACGGCAGACACGTGGGCCTCAACGCTTCTTGTGTTGCACTCATGAACATTGACTGTTTTGCTTTCATCTGGGGAAGGTGTCTCTTAATGAAGGAGCTCAATGCTTCCTCCAGAGACTTCATTGGCCAGTAAGGATTTTTATGCAGAGTTCTATTCGTCTTCACTTACATAGTGAGCTATGCTCCTATGCAGTGTTTGGTTGATGATTGTATACTATCATCTCCGCTCAGATCCTGGCTGTGTCTCTCTACTGTGTAAGCTTGTATGTACTTATATAACAGTTTACACACCCATCATTCGCGACATGATCTGGAATGGTACCCAATTTCATTAGCGACCAAAAGTCGCTCAATGTCAGAGCCGGTATTACTCCATTCGTTATTTCATTAATGACATCAGAGTCAACCTCAGAACCACCCTACAAAGTACGTGTGCTACAGGATACAAGTATTCGGCGATTTGAACCTGTAGGTTGAGTTAAGAATTTAAAAGTGCACATGTGACGCAGAAATGTTCAGCTAAGTAAATTGTCTATGAGTATACGATTCAATTCCACACGTATCTATACGATGTGAGTGAGGGGTGCTGGGTCGAAAGCGGTGACAGTATTTATGATAAATGACGACTTAAGTCGTAGGGTGTTGCTTGGTGCGACCTACCCATACCGGGAGCTGAGGTACCACGCGCTCAAGGTTGTTTGTGACCTACTTCTATGTACACTGCAGCCTTGATTTGTTCTACAATAGATCGCCCTGTCTATCTCTTTGCATTAGCCAAATCTATGTTTTCCAGTGAAATCACTTTTCCGGTTCTCTTGCTGCCCCTTTGATTTGCTCGCCCGTATTTTCTCCAGTGTTCATACGTACCCTCTTGACTTCTCCACTTGAGCATTGCCCCCCCCCCCTAGCCTCGAAGCATAGGAGAGACCCGGCAATATCTGCAGTGCTACTACTCTGGTTGCTATGCCTTCTTTGAGTTTTGAGCCGCGCAAGCCAAGCTGATTTTGTGACTATTGGTCCTCGATAGGATGTGAATAGGCAATACAATGGCACCACAGAACGAAAAAAGCTCCCTCAAGCGTGGCAGAGTATGTTGTTACCATCAATTCCCTTGTGACATTGGACTGACGATGGCGTAAACATCTAGGCCTCCGCCGATAATGATTCACAAGATCTTAAAAAGCCACGACGCTCCGAGAGGAACAATCCCCAAAGCAAAGCACAGGCTTTAGACGATCAGTCCTATTTGCCTACACCCTTGACCCAACGAGATTCAACTGCCACAGACATCGAAAAGGAGACGACTGCTACACCAGATGAGCCTGGCCGAAATTTACATCGGCGGACACCTTCAGATTCGGAACTTCCGCAAGATAGTTCATCCCCTCCTAGCGATACACAAGCCCTTTCTCAATTCGTTTACCCCCCTAGAGCATTTGCCGATGAGGTCGAAGACGAAGCTGCAGAGGGAGTCTGGGGATACCTTCTTCCGCTTGATGATAAGGTCCGCCGTCCTCTAGTGTTGAGGAAACGCGGAGGATGCGAGGAGCGCAAATCCGCAGCATCTACGACTAACTCCAAGAAAGGGTCCGCGAAAACGAGTGCGGGTTCCGTTAGTAAACAAAAGAATTCGCCTAGCGGCTACCTAATAGGCCGACATCCTGAATGCGGTAGGTATCCAGATCATGTTGTCGTACAAACAACTAACGAAGCTTACCAGATCTGGTAATAAACATCCCTACTGTGTCGAATCGACATGCTTTGGTATTTTCCGAAAATAGGAAAGGCGATGCCGTTGCCTTTCTCCAGGATCTCTCCACTAACGGTACTTTTGTCAATGATGCAATGGTGGGCCAAAATAAACACCGTGAACTTGAAGATGGCGATGAGGTCACCATCCTAGATGAAGCACGTCTTGTTTTCAGATATCCTCGGACACGAGACACCAATCGTTTCCGCCAACAATATAGGCTTCTGCAACAGCTTGGGAAAGGCCATTTCGCCACAGTCTACCTTTGCGTAGAACGGTCTACGGGGGCTCAGTATGCCGTGAAAGTATTTGAGAAACGTTCTGGTGATTCGCAGCGCTCCCAGAACGAAGTTCTTCATCAGGAAATAGGTATCTTGAAGGGCGTCAGTCATCCGAATCTGCTTTGCCTCAGAGATACATTCGATGAAAGCGACGGCGTTTATCTTGTCCTGGAACTCGCCCCAGAAGGCGAATTGTTCAACTTGATTATCAGCCGGCAGAAATTCTCAGAAAGTGAGACTCGTTGCATCTTTATCCAGTTGTTTGAGGGGCTGAAGTATTTGGTATGTTCCACCACCCCCATGCCCATTATTATTCGATAGTAGCGACTAAAGCAAAGTGTTAGCACGATCGAGGTATCATTCATCGTGACATTAAACCTGAAAATATTCTGGTCGCGGACAAAGAGTTGACAGTGAAACTTGGTGATTTTGGATTAGCCAAGATTATCGGTGAAGACTCGTTTACTACCACTCTGTATGGCATGTACTCCAATATGTTCTTTGTTTTTGTGCTAACAATTATATTTGGTAAGATGCGGCACACCGACCTGTGAGTCTTCTAATCCGCTCGAAGCCAGATGAACAATACTAATTCTGTAGATGTCGCGCCAGAAATATTGCAGGAGCGGCGCTATCGGAAATACACAAAGGCTGTGGATGTCTGGTCTCTCGGAGTCGTCTTATACATATGCCTTTGCGGATTTCCCCCATTCTCCGACGAATTATACACACCTGAGCACCCGTACACTTTAGCACAGCAAATACAACAAGGGAGCTTCGACTATCCATCTCCGTATTGGGACACCGTGGGTGATCTGGCATTGGATCTGATAGACCGAATGCTCACAGTTAATGTTGACGACCGAATTACGGTGGATGAATGCTTAGAGCACCCATGGATTACAGGAAAGCAGCCTAGTGTTTCTGACAGCACAGACGGCCTGACTGGGGCTTTGGGAAAGCTAGACTTCTCGAAAAGAAAGCTAGCGCGCGAAAGGACACTTCTCAGCAACATCAATGATGTTGGCTACAGTGAACATGAGCAGAAAAGTGGTGCTCCTGTCAAAGTTTTCCACAAGAACAATGCTGGGAAACGTGTTCACAACCATCCAGCAAAGAATGCACAAGAGCGTGAAGTATCCCCTAACGAAAAAAGTGCCCCGAATAACTTCGTCAACCTTGGAGAACAAGGTGATCCAGTTTTGTTCGATGACAACCTGAAAAATGGGCGTAACTGAAGAGAAGATAGCCTTCTGCAATTGAAGATTCTCTGAAGCCATCGACTTGAGTATGTGGACCGTGGCAGAAACCAAGGTTGGTTTAAGTGTATTTCTGAGGGACTGGTCGTTTCCTTGACTGGACGACATTAGCGCGCTTTAATAGTTAAGTACTTGAGGACATAAGCAAGAGTCTAGTCTACTCTGTAATCGACTTTCAATAATTACAGTAATAACAGCCTGAGTTGACGCTCTACAGCATACATAGACTTGGAGCTTGGCCTCGTAAACGTACTAGCTTTCAATTTCTAGCCAGGACACCTCCTAGAGCGGCCCAATATCATGCGATGGATACTTTTGAATAGACACGCGACTTAAACCCGAAAAGAACCAAGGAAGGGCCCCTCAAAAGAGAGAGAGAGAGAGAGAGAGAGAGAGAATTGATTTCATATTGCTGCAAGGGAAGGCTTCCTCAATAGACGGGCAATCCTACTTGTTTCGTATGCAGGACCTACCTGCATCGATAGGTTGCGTATTCGGCACACACATTCATCACATAGTGAGTGTCGGGCCATTTCTTTGAACACAGAGAGAACAGGACGAGTCATATACTCCACAATGTATAGTTAGCATGGGAGGATAGGATAAATCGGCGCTCCTAGTACACAATAGGGACGTATAGTAATACTAAGTAGTATGGAGTACTACCACTAGTAGTTTCTAACTACTAATTAGACTAGGAGTAACTGGGTAGCGAAATGCGTATTTCGTATTATACGGCTATGTACTCTGTACGGAGTACCAGGGGCAGGAACGGGCCTGGATCCACTCGGAGGAAGCGGCTGGGTAGGTACGGTACTTTCAGACTTTTGGACTGTCCAGTTCCTGTTAGGAGAGCCGCGGGCGCGGAGCCGTTCAGATTGGTACGCCCACCAAGAATCCGTGAGCGGGTCGAGGCTACTACTAGTACTTTACTAAGGGCGCTCACTTACTGGCAAGTGGCGTGCTGCCGTTTTTCTCTCTTGCTTGTACTTTCCCAAAGTGCACTTTCCTGCACTGTTGCAAGCAATCCACACAGGCAACTGTCGCGCTTCCACGCCGAGGGCTAGGAAGGTGCCTCTGCTCGAGTCATTCTTCCTTGTGAACCTATTCAATTAACAATTTACTCCAATAGTCTGTTCCGTCATTCTGTTCCCGCTTTTGTCCCATCATGGGCTTGCTCGCGGTCGTTCTCGACAGCCTCTGCGAGCGCTGCTCGAACACGTCAATTCTAGTTCTCTTGGGGATCGGACTGTCATCCTTGCTGGCTGTCTCTGTCATTCTCAATGTCCTAAGACAGTTATTATTCAAGAACCCCAATGAGCCCCCTCTGGTGTTTCACTGGTTTCCATTCATAGGTAGCACAATTAGCTATGGCATGGATCCCTATAAATTCTTCTTCGACTGTCGCGCAAAGGTATGGACTAGTAACATGAAGGTATCGATCTTTTGTTTTTGTGCTGACTTGAATCTACCTACAGTACGGCGATATCTTCACCTTCATTCTCCTCGGCAAGAAGACAACAGTTTATCTGGGAACCAGGGGCAACGATTTCATTTTAAACGGAAAGCTACGTGATGTCTGTGCTGAAGAAGTCTACTCCCCGCTTACAACCCCTGTCTTCGGGCGTAATGTGGTGTATGATTGTCCCAATGCCAAACTTATGGAGCAGAAGAAGGTGAGCTTGGGCATGGAGAGAGTATTGGCACGTATACTAATGATTGTAGTTTGTCAAATTCGGTCTCACATCAGACGCCCTACGTTCATACGTTCGTTTGATCACCAACGAGGTAGATGACTTTGTCGAGCATTCTCCGGCTTTCCAGGGATCAAGTGGCGTTTTTGACGTCTGCAAAACCATCGCAGAGATTACTATCTACACCGCGTCACGTTCTCTTCAAGGAAAGGAAGTCCGGAGTCGATTCGATTCTACTTTCGCCGAATTATACCATGATCTTGACATGGGGTTTGCTCCTATCAACTTCATGCTCCCTTGGGCACCACTTCCTCACAACCGGAAACGTGATGCTGCACAGAAAAAGATGACCGAAACTTATATGGAGATTGTCAAAGAACGTCGTACGGGTGGAAACAAGAAAGATTCTGAGGATATGGTCTGGAACCTCATGTCCTGCGTATACAAAGATGGCACTCCTGTTCCAGACGAGGAAATCGCACACATGATGATTGCCTTACTTATGGCTGGCCAGCATTCTTCTTCTTCGACAGCTTCGTGGATAGTCTTGCATCTTGCAAGAAATCCGGAGATCATGGAGGAGTTATACGCCGAACAGATCCGTGTGCTTGGGTCAGATCTTCCACCTCTTACTTATGAAAACTTGCAGAAGCTTGACTTGCACGCTAAGGTCATCAAAGAGACACTACGTATTCACGCGCCGATCCATTCCATTATCCGCGCAGTCAAAAACCCAATGCCTGTGGATGGTACGCCATATGTTATCCCAACCAGTCACAATGTCCTTTCCTCGCCTGGTGTTACCGCAAGATCAGAGGAATATTTCCCTAACCCTCTCAAATGGGATCCCCACCGCTGGGATGAGACTGTTGCAGCCAATGCGGAAGAAGAAGATCAGATTGATTATGGATATGGTCTTGTCAGCAAAGGCACTAATAGCCCCTACCTTCCATTCGGTGCAGGACGTCACAGATGCATTGGTGAACAATTCGCCTACGTGCAACTTGGTGCAATCACTGCGGCTTTGGTGAGGTTATTCAAATTCCGCAATCTCCCAAATGTCAAGGATATCCCGGAAACAGACTACTCGGTAAGCCACACTCTCTTCAAACCGATCATGCGTCGATCTCCCTGGCTACGACTGACAAGGCTGACCAATTCTAGTCTCTCTTCTCCAAGCCTGCTGGCAAGTCTATCATTCAATTTGAGAAGCGCGCTACCACCGTCAAATCATAACGACCTGCCTGTTACTGCATAGAATCCGCCTTTTGTGATTGTTCTTAAACTCTTATGTAATACGATGGAATGACTGGATAACAGTCTTTTGTGGAATTATCTTTTATTCTGTTTCTTACTACCTTCTGGTTTCCATTGGGGCTTTATTGGCCGGTTTACTCTCATGTAATGGTTGCTTGTACAGTACTTCAATCCAATGTCTTGATCTAGGGTTGACTATGAGTGAGGATTGTATTCTGGGTACGCGATTTGCTCGCATTTTGAAGAGGCCTTAATGTATTTATAGCCAGTCTAAACTCCCCATACAGACGTTATATGGGACAGCCATTCTACCACAAATATAATACCTTTCCTGGACGCGATGGAAAATAGTGTCAATAACCGGAAAACCCGTTAATATGTGAAATATAATACATGTGACATGACTGCAATATAAGCGCCCTTTAAGATACAACAGAGATGGAGAAAGACAAGTATGTGTGTTCTGTGGCGTGGTCCTTCTTAGTTTCCCTTCTTCCTCTCTTCGCTTCGCTTCTTAGCCCGAACTTCAGCACGTCTCCTTTCACCACCGTCCACTTTGTGGCCGAGCTTGTCCTCCCACATGCCCTCCTCGACTTTGATTAGGGCTGCACTACCATTTGTTCCTTTGATCGGTTGGAGATACGGGCCGCTGATAGCAGAACCAGCAGTGATTTTCATGCGCGCAAACTTCTTGAGGGGTTTCGTGGGATCATGAGTGTATTCAGAAGCATCCGGCGGAATGTTGACAATGACTCTTTTCATCCCTGGAGATAGAGTAGCCGAGGAATTCAAAGGGTGCGATGTTTCCTTGTTCATTGTCGGAACTTCAACAACTCGAAGCTGCGCGACGCCATCGACCACGTTCTCCAGGTCTCCACCGGGCCCATAGATCCCCTGCCTGAACTTGTCCATCTTGCGGAGCAGGTAACGTCGCTGGCGTGCTGGCTCAATGCCTAAATCCCGAAGTTCAGAGGAACTGGATGTGAACAGCTTATCCCAGGAAGGTAGCTTGCTCGCATGCTTGTGCATCCCACGACCGATCAACTTAAGAAAGGTCTCGACATCAGGAACAAAGGGAGTGGGTGACGGCGGAGAAGGGGCGCCCGTGTTCTTATGAAAACTTCGTATGAACTGTTTGCTTATCGTCAAGGATCTCATCACTTGCAAGGACAAGCGGTGCGAGCTGCGCGTCGCCATTTTGTCGTCGGGGTTTCTTGAGGACAACCGATGCAGTCCCGGAGATGTTGATTGAAAACTGTCGACAATTCTTCGAAACACACGAAAACTGAGAGGGTGCGGAACTGAAAAGTTATCGGGCCCCTTCCCCGTCGCTGATAATCGTCCGGATTTGGTAGCGTAGTAAGAGTTAGATGCCTTCGCTGTCGGTCCCGACCATCCTGGAGAAAAGTTCGGCGGGATGCGCAGTTCCGGGGCAGTCCCGGGATCAACAAAACTCCGAACTTCGATCCTAGCTTCATATATACTCAAGGCAACTTGTGCCATATCTTGCCAATCAGTCCGACATTCTTGGCTGTTAACTTTCACTGCCCATCAATTTTCGCTCTCTGGCATGCTGCTGCTGCGTCGGTGATATTTTATCCTCTTCCTATCTCTTGGGTTGAGGGCATATAAGCAGACGATGGCGGTTTCGCCTTTGGTCCCCCACGCTTCATCAGTTGCAGCTCCAAGCTCAAATGCAGGCAATAAATTCGAGAATGAGTCTGGCACCAACTCACCCAACAAGACGAATCACTCATCGTCGCCCCAGCGCATGAAGAACTCTGACCGTGAAATCACGGAGCAACTTAACGACGATGTGAGGCACAAGTACATAAAAGGTACTGAACTCCCATCACTTGCCTTAACTCCATTGTCAAACATATTCTGTCATCTCCATAATTCTTCCCCTTACCATCTCAGTAGTGCCAGCGTTACGATACTAATTATTGCCGATCTTACAGATAAGAAGTTGGGTGAGGGAACTTATGCTGTAGTGTTTCTCGGACACCTCCGCACCGACCCATCGTCATTTGTTGCAATAAAGAAGATTAAGGTCAATGCTGAATACAAGGATGGACTTTCTATGGACGCTATCCGAGAGGTAAAATATCTCCAAGAGCTTTCTCATCCGAATATAATTGCACTCCACGATGTGTTCTCGTCCAAGGATCAAAACCTCAATTTGGTTCTTGAATACTTGCCACGCGGTGATCTTGAAATGCTCATCAGGGATAGCAATATTCATTACGGTGCCGCTGATGTCAAAGCCTGGATGGGCATGCTTGCCAGGGGTGTTTGGTTCTGTCATGAAAATTACATCCTGCACCGAGATATCAAGCCAAACAATCTTCTAGTCGCCGCTGACGGCGAGGTCAAGCTGGCAGATTTCGGTTTGGCCAGGTCTTTCGCTGATCCATACTTGAATATGACACACCAGGTGATCACACGCTGGTATCGACCCCCCGAGCTGCTTTTCGGTGCGCGACAGTATTCTGGAGCTGTCGACGTTTGGTCCATGGGAATGGTGTTTGCTGAACTCCTTCTACGGGTTCCATTTGTCGCAGGGAATTCAGACTTGGATCAAATCTCCAAGATTTGCGAAGCCTTCGGGACACCAACTGAGGAGAACTGGCCAGGCGTGACTAGATTGCCAAATTACATACCAGCCGATCCGAATCATATTGTGCCCTTACAAGGCCGAGATTTCTTTCTCCGGCAGTTTCCGACGGCTGGACCTGTTGGGGCAGATTTGCTCATGTCGATGTGTACTTTGGATCCCAGAAAACGGAGCACCGCCTGCCAAATCCTACAACACGGCTGGTGGCTTGCTGAACCGAAGCCAACTAAGAAACAAGATCTTCCTAGAAAGGTTGGCGGAACTAAAAAGATGGGCGATGATTTAACGAGGCGAGGTGGGGAACTTGACGATACTCCCTTCAAGAATGCCGCTCGACAATTGGATTTTGGCGCGGCAAGGGACTGATAAACGCATGTGCATCTTCTCTTCTCAGTCGCACACGGTCATACTTGCATTATCTGGTACCTTAGTGTACTGTGCCATACCATTGGTCAGAAGATGCAACGGTTTGGGGAAAATCAGACATAAGTTCATCGGGGATTCTGAGTCATACGAATTTCAAGGATGAGCAACAATATATGTCAGGTATCCTCAGGCATATAGAATTTTATCCGACGCAAGAGAAGGCTGATCTCCCACAGTGTCGACCTGTGCCACCCTCTCAAAGGAAGGGACATGGCAATCGGCCCATCATTGGTGAACTTCATCTATTGAGATGAGATCCGCTCATCGACAGTGTGGATTGCGCCTAAATATGCGGGTGAGATAAACGACAAAGTAACTAGATGATTGTCGCAAATTGATGCGGACTCGATCAAGGGTAGCAAGTTCAGCAGAAAGTTGTTGTCGGATCAACACCAGCCGCTCAATGGTTCGCGGATTCGTGTGATCGTCGATACCCTAACAGTTGTGGAGTCGGAAACATAATGACCCGAAGGGGTCAGCTGTATTTTTCCATATAGGTCTCAGACAAGGAGAAATCCCTCCAGAATTCTTGTGAGCATGTGTTCGTCCAACGGGCTCTGTGGCTAGAAGGGTTGACGCTTGTGTATGCTGTTTTCTTGGCATCGTATGTGCGGAAACGCAAGCAGGATCGCTCAGTAGCAGGGATCGACATTGATACCCTCATGGAGAAATTGATCGACAAAGCCCACCCCCTATCGTGGGAACATAAGTGTTCTGTACTGCACACTGCATCTGATGGAAATTATTATATCCTGCAGGGCACATGAAAATAATATTCAGCCGCCTTTGAATTTGGCGAGGAAATTAGCCGCCTCACCCTTCGAGACACGTATTTGAAGGGGAGAAAAGGGCAGTAGTAACAAAGAATATGAAGTAAATGCGTTCTGGTTAGTGGATGGCTGCTACAAATGATAAAGACCTCAAAGCCCCTTACGGAGGTTTAATTAAACATTAAAAGAGGGCCTCCGTCTGTTAGCGTCTGGTCCCTCCTACAGATTTCCCACTCGAGACTCGAGAGAGGACTAAAAATGGGACAGCAAATGATGCTCGATCCCCTTTACCGGCTAGGCACCCTGCACAGACATTGTAATTCTATCAGCAATGTCACTGCTTAACTTCGAGATGACAGAACACTGTACCTCATCCGATATCATTAGTATTCTTTACGCATTCTGGGACCGTCTTGCGGATCAATCAGTGGATACGATTGATTCAATAGAAAAGGTAATTGATTCGATATATACTACCATTTTCTTTACGAAGGGAGATGTCTTGTGAATACCGGCAAGCCGGATTCGAAATGCTTGATTTACACGGTTTCATTGCCCTAAGTATGTCCAATATTGTGGTTTTGAAAGAGGGTACTTAGAACTGCCGCATACACATTTACGTAGAGATGGAATTCCAAACCGCACATCTGAGCAACACGTCTACTAGAAGATTTTTGATGTGACACTAGTACTGGATGGGTATTGATGTCGGATACGACAGTATGAATTACCAGGGAAATTTTTTGAGTAAATCTTAAGATACTCAATTGAGCACTAGACTAGATAAAACATCGTCCGGTAATTGAGTTTCTACTAAGAAACCCCATCCGAGTGCCTACCTTGGGTATAGATCTCTAACTTACTGTAAGTTTCCAGATAGTACCGTATAGGAGGTATCCTATACAAAGTTCCCGCATATTTCATTGGATCCCTGCTCAGCTTAGTTACCTAGTAGTATTTGGCCGGTAACTATCTCAGGCTCCAGAAAGGTCCACCGTCCGAGAGGGTTAACCTACACCACAGAGGGGTGTATGCTGGGGTTACATGCTATACGGTACCCGGTGGAAGCAACAGTCAGCTCATTGATGCCGGTAATGATTTCAACTAGTACCAGCATCATCACACTGTATGACGGTATAGTATAGTAAATGAATACAAAAAAAATTAGTTATCTTGCTCTGACCAGGAAGTGGGTGAGTTGCTACTACTACGCCCCTCATAACCTGACTCCCGGCCTTTTACCCGTCCCGTGCGGCACTAAAGATTGAAAGGACCAACCCTTGGAGCCTCCTTCAACCCAACGCCTCGCGTTCGAGGCGGATTGCGGCGTACGGGGTATCCTGCCTATCTGAAGCGATTAATTACTTGTCTACCCATTCTTTTGGTCATGCCTGTTTTGCACACAGGCCTTCTTCTCAGGTATTAACGTTCCCGATCAGCGCCCCCTCTTTAAACGCCATCCATCACTTGGCAGTGCCGGTCTCCAGTTCGCTGTTGTCGTAATAAGAAAGAAGCCTATTCAAACCTGCCAGGGCTGAAACGGAATAATTGACGTCGGCCCATAACCTACACACGTGCCCAACGCTGCAAGAGACCCAGCCAGCAAGGGCTTTCGGACACATCTGTGTCGTGCGCAAAGGTTGGCGCTTGTTTACGTTACAGTCCCCTTATCTCAGCCCGCAACATCCTACTAGTCTGTGGACGGTTTGCGGAATCGTCCGACTTGAGAATCGGCCTTCGACAGGCGGAACTGCCTCATACCAAATCAAGGTGAGTCTCGATACTCGGACCTTGACAGCCGAGTATACCTGTTATCGTTCTACTGCCCCCCCTGTCTCTTCACATATCAAACGAGCTCCTTTCCACAGAGGCACAAACGCGTAACAAAGTGTTGCCCTCCAATCTGAAAGCCGGTTATCCGGTGATGTTGTTGCATGTTTCGATAGCCTCTTATTGGCGAGTCTAACAGGTTCATATCTTCTAATACAGGCGCGAATTCGGACTTGAATAACCGGACACATACGGATGGCCGCCGCAAGAAATACCGATTGATAAGTCCATGTGCCAACACCGCATGGTATAATAAGCCTCATATAACAGACAGTCACTTGAGAATGTCGACCTTACCACCGTCGTCGCGGACAGCCACGAACTCTTCGGCTGGGCCATGTCCTCAATTCCCAGCTCCTAGGTCACGGAAAAGCCTTCCTGTTGCATCTGACACGTCAAAGGCGCCGTCCCCATCCCAAATGTCCCTCAAGACGCGCACCCCTTCTAGCCCTAGATCAAGTCTAGGACGACAGCTCCTGTCTAACTCCATGACCAATACCAGCACATCGCGGACCGTTGCCGGTAGCCGGGTTCCGAGTAGCCCCGATAAATCGCTGCGACGAACCATCAGCATTGCAGCGTTTCCTCAGCCACCTAGGTCAGGAAGCCGCCCTTCTACTGCGTCTTCAACATCTGGAATACAGGGCGTCCATCCATCTGGGAGTGTAAAGGCTAGGAAAAGCTCGAGACTAAGCACTGGAACCACCAGTAGTTACCGGAGTTCTAAGACCGCATCGTTGCTGAGTGGCGCTGGGGATGCGAAATCCATTTCGACTACTGAAGCGCGAGATGCGGAAGGCTCCCCTTCACAAAGCAGGAGCTCATCTGCGCAAGGATCTTACTCAACTAGTGCAACTACGTTTGAAGATGCCGATGAAGGCGTACCAAAGTCAAACTCCAGGCCGAAAGAGACAAAGGGAAATGTCATCGTGAGCGTCCGAGTACGCCCTGATGTCAATGGTGCCGAAGCCGCAAAGACCCCTGAATGGTCAGTAGATGGGAGGCACGGCCTCATCTCTTATCACGGAAAGGAGGGCGGTGATTATTCGTTTGGTAAGGATATCCTTCGTATTCTCTTTGGGCACAACAAGGTATACATGGCTTACTCTTCCCTATTTCCTCCTCAGATAACGTGTTCTCCCCTCATGAACATAACGCGAAGATTTACGACTCTGCAGCGAAACGTCTAGTGAGGCGGGTAATGGAAGGATATCATGGTACAGTCTTCGCTTACGGCATGACTGGTACTGGCAAGACGTTTTCCATGCAAGGAACCGCAACCTCCCCGGGAGTGATACCTTTGGCAATAACGGACATATTCTCCTTCATTAGGGAAACACCACATCGAGAGTTCTTGTTGCGTGTCAGCTATCTGGAGATATACAATGAGAAAATTCACGATCTGCTGTCAGCCTCGGTATCTGGCGGGACCGCTGCCCCTCAACAGGAGGAAATTAAGCTCCGCGAAGACAGCAAACGTGGTGTATATGCCACGCCACTGAAAGAAGAGATTGTTCAAAGCCCGACACAGCTTCTCCGTGTGATCGCGAGGGGCGACCATGCTAGACGGACCGGTAGCACGCAGTTTAACTCTCGCAGCTCTCGAAGTCACGCGGTTGTTCAAATTGTTGTCGAGAGCAGGGAACGAGTGCCTGCCGGAGCCTCTCAAGATAGACGGTCAGGCTTGGTCCCAGGTGGAGTTCGAGTGTCGACGCTGAGTCTAATCGATCTTGCTGGTTCAGAGCGCGCTGCTGAGGACAAGGAACGGCGCACGGAAGGTGCCCATATTAACAAAAGCCTGCTTACTTTGGGAACTATTATCTCTAAACTATCGGAGGCAAGAGAAAAGACCGGCAACCCAACTGATAAAGAGGGGAAACACCTTCCATATCGAGACAGCAAACTCACGAGATTACTGCAGCCTGCTTTGTCAGGGAACTCATTGGTCAGTATTCTTTGCACCGTTCAGCTAGGAGGGACAGCCAAGTCTCATTCCGGCGAAACGCTCAACACCTTGAAATTCGCAGCTCGAGCCAAGAACAGCATTGTCAGTCATGCTAAACGCGCGGAGGAAGCATTTGGTAGTGGTGGAGGTGATGCTGGAAGCAGAGTTCTCCTGGAGCGGTACCGTATGGAGATTCAGACGCTCCGTAACCAGTTAGAGAGTCAGACCAAGGCCCAAGCTGAGAAGGAACTGAAGCTGGAAGAGCAGCAGCTCGAAAAAGAAGCACAGGCACGCCACGAAGAGCAAATGCTTGAAATGCAACTGGCTCGGACGGCATTAAAGGAAAGGATCGAGCATTTGAATCGTCTGATTCTATGTTCAAAGTCTACTGGTGTAAATACCTATGGAAGCATATCCGCTCTTGGTCGCCTTTCAAGGATGTCGGCTACCGAAACTGGATCTCGATCTTTGCGTTCGTCACTCAGCCAGTCTACATTAGGCGCATATGGGCACTCGTCGCTCCGACCAGTCTCCTTTCTTTCCGTTAACAGCAGTGATTACCCCAGTAATCAACCGTTCTCAAATGGTCATCTTGGGAATGAAGATGAGGATGATTTTATTGGCGAATTTGCGGATGGAAAAGCAAGCGCCCAAAGACAAATCGCAGCCCTTCAGGCCGACCTCAACGACAAGAATCGCTATATCTCTACGCTAGAGCGGCGGCTTCTGCAAGCACGGCGGTCCAGTCATTCCCGCATGTCCATAGGTGTGAAGGCTGGAGGCACTACTTCTGACGCCCCTGATGTACTAGCTCTTTTACGGGAGAAGGACATGGAGATCAATGAGCTTCGTCTACAACTAGACGATAAAGACCGGATGCTTGCTGCCCTTCGTTCTGCTGCTCGACATCGAGATCTTGCCCATTCAGCAGCCGACTCCTTCGTGTCAGACACAAAAGATAGACCCGGGCGTCAGGAACATCAACCCGATGGCGATGACCCAGCGGCTTATGACTCGGCCGTTGGTCTCTGTTCACCACTCAAAGAGGATGAAATGGAAGAAAAGAGGCGTGGCATGGACGACGTGTCACGCATTTTGGACGAGATGTTACAGGACCGCCTTGAGAGTGGGCACCTCATCAAGGGCTCTCGTGGGAGTGTTCGCGTTGCCGCAGAAAGTCGGCGGGCATCTGAATCCATGCCCGGTTTGCCAGGGTTGAGCACGGGCACTACGGATTTGGCAAGCTCTGGCTAATGCCGGCAATTTTTGAACTACATTTTCTATTCACAATTTGGCCCGTTTTCGCGGGACACTCTTTCCTCTTCACGTCTATTATAATTTCGCTCAGGCAGGCAGTATACCTGTGGTTTAACTGCCTTTCCGCCACGCGCCATTCAGCACACAATCTCTGTCTCTTGGTTCTCACCTCTTCCGCCTTGCCTTACCTCACACCCTCTTCGTTGTCATTCCACGTTTCTTTCTATAATACCCTGTTTTGTGTGGACTGATCTAGATACCCGGTTTCCCTTGCTCTTTTCTGGCTTCGTCTTGTGCTTCCTCTTCATCCATTTCTCTGTCTTAATATTCCTGTTACGCTTGCCTGGTGGTAGGCATGTTGATTGGTAATGACATAATGAAAATACGTTGAGAGGGTAGAAGGATATAATCATCCCTTTCCAGACCTTTATTCCCAATGGTCCGTAGTGGAGAATCCTATCCGGTCCCTAGGAGGTTGCGCCTGGACATATGCCCCTTGAGAAGTGTTGATTGGGACTGTGTGATAGCAACCAATAGTAGTCGTTATATTATGGAATGGGAATGATGACTTGGGATTTTTATCAAATGAAGCTGATTCCAGGTTGTTTATTTTGAACTGTTAGAACGTTCCTGAACCGTTAGTTGAACAGGCTGATACAGCTAGTTGAACTGTTGTGGTCAAGCATACCTTTCCAGCCAACGGACTTCTCTGCGGCCGGAGTAGTAGGGTGTATTCAGCATACAATCAAGGGATACATAAATTAATACTATATAGATACAGCCATCTAACGAAACAGTGTCGCTCGGCATGTAAGTAGTATGAACGGCCTAGTACTGAGATTCTATGATTTGGTGCATTCCAACTGGGTAAGCCCTTGATAGACCCTGGACAGATCTATACAAATACACGTTTGGAGTCCGTTGGTTTTTTCTTATATATGTCTCCGTTTTTATGTACTATAGCTTGGATGTCTTCCGATTTTAGCCCCCCTGGTCATTGCCTTTTTATAGTTTGTATACCAGTAATTTTATATACAGCACTGGCCCCAGAGCTTTATGTGAACTTTACGTTCAAAATTATCAGAAATTGCATTTATATATATACCTTCTATAATAAGAGTGATAATTATAGATATACTCAAACCTTGAGCTTAATTCCGTTCTCACCTGAAGCCTTATGTGCCTAATAACTTAAAACATCTAGACACATGTATGTATAAGCATATGTATAAAAATAGAGATACAGAACAGACCCCCTCCTTTATATCTCCGATGAATTTCGCTGTTAGCGTGCGTCAAGCAACGATTTCGATCTCCGATGTCCTATCCTTTGCATATTTATCTTTCCACTCTTCCCATATTCGTTCTAATTCCTGCACGTACAAGGAATGGAGATGGTTTATATAATCATCGTCGATCTTCCCCCTATCACGCTGCTGCACAACATGGATTGGACGACCGACAACAATGTTGAGTGGCCGACGATATGGCATTAGACCCACGTCATAGTTGAACACGCCACGGGCATGGAATAACGGGATAGTGAATCCCAATGTGTGTTTGACCAGCATCTGCAATTTGTGTATAACAGGATGGTTTTCAGAGCGCACTTGTTCATAGAGATCATTTTCACCAAAGGCCAGTACAGGCACAAGATCGGCGCCAGTGTGAATTGCCAGCTTGATAAAACCTTTACGCCTCTTGAGTACAAGGCGCAATGTATGCGGAAGAGCATCAAGAGACTCGCGAGCACCACCAATAACGATAGTTATAGCACGTCCCATTCCTTCCCCATCAATGCCGCCCTTTGATAGCAGGTTCTCGCATGACTCGCGCGAGACACTGGCAATCCCCATGCCTAGCGCATATTCCCTGTAGAAGGGAATTCGGAAGTTTGAATCAAGCGTAAGCAAGGTGTTGGTGATACCAGGGAAGAGCCTTGCAAAACCAAGAGCCTCGGTAGCAAACGCTGCAAAAGCGCCATGAGAGATGATTCCGTGCGGATGATAACCAAAAATATACTTCCGGGTTGGGAGGAGAGGTTCTGACCGATGCAAGCGGGCCGGGAAATACGATGCATATATTGACCATACGCCGAGTGAACGTAAGAAGTCACACCTACCGCTCAAATCACCCGACGTGGCTGCCGTTGAAAAAAGGGATATATAGATAAGGTAAGGCAGTATGATAGGCCAGAATAAGGGGATTGCACACACGAAGAAAAAGGCTGTTAACAGGATCGCTATGGTCAGAGTATGGCATAACACCACCAAAGTCTGTAAGCGCCGTTCGAGTCCAACATTGAGTGGGGCCCAACGGATACTAGAAGAGCGCTTGTCAGAGACCGAGACTCGAGGGGAAGATCTCGCATGGGATAATCACCTTGGCCCCTTCGACTCCTTCATGGTTTCTTGGGCTGCTTGGGAAGCAGCACCATCAGGCATTACGGACGACCTTGCCTTGTATGGCAAACTGGCTCGTTTCCAGAGCCTTTTGAGAGACCCTTCAGTAGCTGTAGGTTGTAGCGCTGCATTTTCCTGGCCAGATGGAACATGGCCCGGTGGTGTATCGGAGGGCGACATCCGTTGACCGGATGCGTAGAAAATAGACCAGAGCGAGTTCGAGACACCGCTTCTAAAATCTTTATCTGGACTTATATGATGTACACGTCAAAGGATCTGAACTTGTTTTGACTAGGCTTCAATTGTGGGCTTATCACCTGAGTACCAGGTAATGATTGAGAGCCAATTGATTCGATAGCGCCCAGAACAGCGAATATATCCCAAAAGCTCTGAACCTAACGGCTAGAAGATGGAGATGCTTCGTCGAAGTGGTGAGACCGTGAGAGACTACGTAACAACTAGGTTGCTGCCGGAACGGGGCTGGTTTCTAGATTGTGGGTCTGCGGGCACCCCCCACGTCATTTTCCCTTACTCTGTACTAGGACCAGTAGTACGAAGGTACTGTTTAATCTCCGCCCACAGCATCTCATCGAGAAAGGTTCAATTCTTTAGATGTTTTATATGATTGATTATCAATGATCAAATGAGTACATCCGGATAAGGGACGGATCGATAATACTCCGTTCATCACACACACACACACACACACACTCTCTCTCTCTCCCTCTCTCCCGAAAACCAAAAAGAAGAAAAGGCCTGTACCTAGAATATTTAGGTTCTGGTGCAACATATTTGCTTGGTGCGAACCATACGCCTCATAATCTACAATGGCACAGCACCTGGCTTGAATCACCAAAAACTCCGGTCTACCTATATGTGTTACATGCAGGTATGAGTTGTGTCAAGGGTCGTTACGGACGATTGTAAGAGATGCCGAACCAAGCCAGCAAGGAGTATATCTATGTCTATAAGTCTAGGGCATGTCATGAGAGAGGTATATACGGCACTAGGATTTGACCATGAATATCTGTAACACATTAGCTTCTGCGATCTGAAAGTCCAACTTCAAAGTATTCGGTTCTCACCTCGTTGAGAGACTTCTCGTCCATGAGAGCCGCTTTCTTCTGCGCAATATGTCGGCCTCGAAAAACATGTCTCCCCATCGGACGGCGCTCCCTCGACGGACCTTTAGAAGCTGTTGAAGAGCTTTCTTCATCATCTCTTGTGGCCTTACTCTTCTTCTCTGCTGATTTCTTATTCGTATCTCCGGAGTCGGTGGACTCAGGCCCGTCAGCATGTTTCCTTTTTCTGTCCTTCTTCTCCCGATGGCTCTTGGATTTCGATTTTTTCTTCTTGATGCTTTGGTGATCGCTTTGGTCCCCAACATTGCCTGACCCCTCAATGCCATCAGAGCTCACTTGGTCATTGTCCGGTGCAGGTACCGTAGCAGATAGTCTGTCCTCTTGCTTGTCTTTTTTGGTTCCTTGCGGCTCCTCAGTGACAATGGGGGTAATTTTTTCCTGAGCTAGCAAACCGCCACTTATGAATGTGACTGCTTGCCATTTCGTGGCAGCATATCGAGCTAATTTTACGTTGTCGCGCTTCTGCTGCTCGACCTGCAAATCCGCGTCTGACTTGCCGTTTAGCCGACCAAGAAGTCCCTTGAATGCATCAAGACCGGTGGGCTCATTTAGAGGATCACGTTTGGGCCGCGCCCCTAGGCCCAGTGTATCATCCTTCAGGACAACCTTGATGTGAGATGCACTCGCTGAAGTAAACATTTCAGCATGTGCGGCATTGCGCGCCCCCAAGAAGCTCCCGGGTGTCCATCCCTGGGAGCTCAAGATCTTGTGTCCGAAACCGCTTGTTGACCGTGCCCAATTGGTATTATTGGGGTCATGGGAGATTTTTATTTTCCTAGGTCACTGCCTGGTCAGAACACCGCAAAGGTAGATAGTGAAGGAAATAGAAATTATCCGTGAAAACATACTTGCGAGGTGCTGCAAGTCCCATTTGCTGCGATAGATTATGGCAGCGGTTTAGATATATTTCAACAAAGAAGTGAAAGTGCACTTCGTGTTCCACTGCCCTATTTCACCTTTTGGTAGGTAAATTGGAGCCCTAGGATTCTCTGGCCCCTGCTCACGGACTTTTGTTCTCTTTTTTATCGCCAGATATGATGCAAAATTGTGCGAATTCGTAAAATTGAGAGCAAAGATGGTAATTAAAGGGAGTAGAACAGAGAAGTCATGACATTGATACTAATGCTCGAGAAGAGACCTGAAAAATTTCCTCCGACGGCCTGCTGTGACCGCTTACTTTATTCGGTGACTGACGACGGTCTCGACCCGGGGCAAATGGATACTGCGGGGTTCCTCCAAATTCACAATCGCAATCTCTCGAATAGAACCCGAAGTCACAAGTGTCACTAGGTTTCTCTGTCTCCTTTGTTGTTTAGGAGAAAGTCTCTCGAAGTTTCTGTCCATCCTAATTCATTGAGACTCATGATATGTAGAACAGCGTATGGTCTCCAGTAGCCACTGAATTCCGTTCTAGTCAGCTTTCATGCTAGATACCTGTTGGCTATTACATCCGTATCAGTATAGATTCTGCGTTACCTGCAAAGTAGGCAAGGTTCGGTCCTTGAATACCGATGTAGTCTCAATGCAAAACTCGCATTATCTCTGTACCTCTCACACTTCTTGCTAGCCCTCGCTCATGCAAACTAAAGACCGCGCCGCAATGTTGGCAGCAAGAGTGCCAAGCTTTGAGAATGCCAACCGAAGCGTGTGCTGCAATCTGGACTTAAGTTGCTCCATCATGAGGACCGAGGAGGACCCAATCATAAGTTAACAATGTCCGGGTTACGCATTTATATTCAAAATTATCCATATCGTACTATTGCATTAGCCACATCTGAATACGTACTTATCTTTCGCCATAGCTTGGCAGGAGCGGATGTCAACACTGCGTCTCATCTCAAGACTACGCCGCGCTGCTTGGTTGAATTTGCTCCCCTATCATCTGTGGACCTGAAGGGTTATAGGGTCATTGGTGATGGACATGGGACTCTCGGATTGATTACACTAGATAATGAGGTTTTTCTGTGCGTGGTTACTGGCTCCTCCAAGGCCGCATCCATCAGGCCTGGAGAGACTGTCCTAAGAATACACAGTGTGGATTTCTGT